>NC_139624.1:45648242-45875742 GCF_964638095.1 Poromitra crassiceps
GTTGTCAATTACTTGACTGTTAACAATCGATTAATTGTTGCAGCTCTATTCCAGACAAACCAAGGAAAGAGCTTCCAGACACCGGCATTTTAGAACAGACCATGGAAAAGATTTATGAACTGCATATAGGTTGAATCACTGTTGTGTTATATCAAGCAGTGATAGATAGCAGCAAATACAGACATGTTTTTATATAAACATTTTGTGGATTATTACTTTGTTGAAGTCTGCCTTACTACTACTATAACCAGACTTGTATTTTTAATGTTTTATTTTAAATTTTAAAGGCCCAATCTGTCAAAACTCACTATTACTGACGCCGGTGGCCGTTAGTGTAACTGCAGGCAGCGTGTGAACGAGCTGACGCGTGGGCACCATACTCGCACGCGCACAAGCAGTTGCCTGGCAACAGCAGAGCTGTTCGTTGCTTTGTAACGTTAACTCATAAAAGTCACTTGAAAACGGCAACCTGGACAATTTATCGGTCAGATCAGCCTCGAGATGCCCAGGAAGGATTCTGGATGAATTAGGGGACGTTATTGTGGCATGTTTGGTCGTGTTTTGGCTTGCGTTGGCTGCGGGCAAGTCGATACTCATGTTAGCACAAGCCAGGAAATAGCCTGCTCCCCCTGTATGTACGGTACCCTGTAATGCCTGGAGTTGACCAAACTGAACAATCAAACAATGTTTCATAAGCATAACAGTAACGTTAGGCATATTTACGACTGTTAAATTCATTATCCACACAAGACGGTAACGTTATTAGTGGGGCTGGTGTTAATTTCTATAAATGTAAATTAATATTAGTTAGCCGCGATTAGCATCAAGCTAACGTTACTAGTATGCAGCCAACAGCCAACTGCAGTCAGAGCCTGCTGACTGCGGGAAGTGGATACTCATGTTAGCACAAGCCAGGAAATAGCCTGCTCCCCCTGTATGTACGGTACCGTCCAAACTGAACAGTCAAACAATGTACCGTAAGCATAACAGACAGTAGGCTAACGTTAGGCATATTTCCGACTGTTAGATTCATTATCAACACAAGACAGTAACGTTATTAGTGGGGCTGGTGGTAATTTCTATAAATATAGCTAAATCTATTAGTTAGCCGCGTATAGCATCAAGCTAACATTCAGGCAGACTCACCACCGCAGCTAAATGCAGTCAAACAATAATGTTCCATGACCATAAGCATAACGGTAGTAATGTTAGGGTTGCATTACTTCACACAAGACGGTAATGTTAGCAGAGTTTCTGACCAGGTGGTCAGATACTTGTACTACGGAGTGACAGTAAAAATCTTGAATCTTGAAAATCCATTAGCAAGCAGCTAACGTTATCTGGTGAAAACCACATTACAGTAGCTACAAGCAGCAAGTTTCCTTCATGAACCGAAAACACAGTCCTGACTCTAGTTTCCCCCCGATGTCGGTCACATTGCTGCTGTCTGGCCAGACGGGCTTCATTAGATAAATATTTATTTATTTAGTCTGGACTTTTTCTGGAGTCTGTGTTGTTTCCTTTAGCTAGCAGCTAGCGACGACCGTAACGTTAAAAGCTACTTCAGCCATTTCCTGTTAGCGTCTAGGACAAGAGAGAAGCTCGTGAACGCGCGAGACGTCACATCCTCTAGCTGTGGCGGGAGATGCTATCCACTTCGAAACTGCGGTTTTTCAATGTATCTTCTGAACGGCTGGTCTGAGAGAAACGCCCCTGGTCGCCATTTTTAAGTTACGTCAAGGCGCATTCACTCAGTGCCAATAATAAACACTTTGTGCACATTTATTTCTCGCCAAAACCAACGGAATGGGCCTTTAAATGCTGTAAATGTGTGATGTTTTTAATATGTATTATTATGTATGTGTCTTGTAAACCCATGGGGGTTTGGGCACCTTGAGTGCATGACACTTAATCAATCATGGCATATTTAAATTTAACTCAATTAAGGCTACTTTGCTGTCATGGTATAATTATTTATTACAGAAACATGTGATCATGGGCTGAGGACGAATGAGTTACCCTCTAAGCTCCCTAGTCTCGCAGTAGCTGACGTAAGACGTTGGGTCTGACCACGTGAGACTACCCTAGCATCAACAACCCCACTCCTAGTCTCGCAGTAGCCAGCCGTAGATAAATCTACGCCTGGCTGGAACACAACTCTGAAAAGTGGTTAACGCCCACCCAATTGTTGCACGTCCTTGAGAGCATCTACGCCGTGGATCTGGCACACTTTCGTTAAATTATCTTGACCACTCATTCTTCCTGCAAGATAGCTTATCGCTACTTTTTTGTCCCTCTTTTTATTGCTTCACAGTTAGTCTCTTCACGTCGCTTCACGGCGTTCCACTGAATGTTTCCTTGTTGGACTAACGGTTGCACGCCGTATGACATAACTTCCGTTACAGCACAGCCAATTCGATTTCTACTATCACATTTTGTTGGATTTTGCCGGAAGTCTCCCGGAAAATTGACTTGTGATTCAGACCCTCAGTCGCTGCTTGCTGACGTTTGGTCTGACGTTGGGTCTGACCACGTGAAACTACCCACTTTTTTTTTTTTTTTTTTTTTTTAAACCTTTATTTATACAGGGGGAGTCTCACTGAGAGCAATGCTCTCTTTTTCAGCAGTGCCCTGTTCACATTTACACACACATTCATACCTGGAAGCTGACCAATACAACCACAGTCTGATCTGCTGGCCACTGATCAGCTCCACTGGAGCAGATGGGGTTAGGGGCCTTGCTCAAGGGCACCTCAGTGGTGGTAATGAGGGAGGGGCAAGCGCTGCCTTTTCACTTTCCCCACCCAGATTTATCCTGCCGGTCCCGGGGTTTGAACCGACGACCTTCCGGTCACAAGCTCGCTTCTCTAACCATTGGGCCACCACTGCCCCACTCCCAGCCTGTACCACTCTTATCAATGGGCACTCGACCGGAAGTGGAGTAGAGGAGGCTATAAACAGGTCTAGCTGCAAGTATCCTAATAGCCACAGCGTCCCCTTTGCCATGCAGGACGATTAATGGAATTACAAGGAATTGTTTACAATTAAAATGACACACAACCAAGGAAATACTAAAATAGAAAAGTTCACCACACTAGTTTAAGAAATGTTTTCTTCTAATCTAAACCATTGTCATTCCTTTTCCCACATGATGTAAGTTGGTGTTGTGTCTGTGTTGCAGGATGATCAACAGAGGCGACCTGGTGGAATACATCACCACTCACTTTGTGTCTGTGTTGCAGGATGATCAACAGAGGCGACCTGGTGGAATACATCACCACTCACTTTGTGTCTGTGTTGCAGGATGATCAACAGAGGCGACCTGGTGGAATACATCACCACGCACTTTGTGTCTGTGTTGCAGGATGATCAACAGAGGCGACCTGGTGGAATACATCACCACTCACTTTGTGTCTGTGTTGCAGGACGATCAACAAAGGCGACCTGTTGGAATACATCACCACTCACTACAAAGGCTCCAGGATAGTGTTGGCTGCTGCTGGAGGTTAGAGCTCTTTGCCTCCTAGATTAAGTTGAAATTACAACAAAGAAGTGCTTCCTTATCCCACTGAAAAGTCACATTAATTGGAGTGACAGGTTTTAATTTGCCATCATCTTCATTTTGACATGAATCTAATGAAACTGTGAATTTGCTAGCATTACCTGATTGCTTTCCACTGTGTTTACTACGGCCATTCAAACAGTTTTCACTCTTTATTGGGAATTGTAAACAGGCTGAATTAGGATGGAAGAACAGAGGAGTTGATCTCTGTCACCCTTCTGTAGTCGTAGGTAGGGATGGGGATCGTACATTTTTATTGATATTGATTGAGATTGACTGCTTAACAATCCGAGTCTTTATCGATAGCACTATCGATACTTTTCTATTATTTGGAAAGACGCGAAAACAATAAATTCTTAAGAAAACTGGTATTGCTTTTATTGCTTAACTGTGAGTCTGTGACTGTTTGATTTCTGAACATTATTAGCCTGGTGAGTTAATTCAATTCATCCATGTTTAGTTAATGGTGGTTAGACAATTGAATGTTTGCACAGCAGTGATTTGAAGTAAACAACATGACTCTAGTCTCTTGAGACATAACGTTACATTATAGGACGCTCTAGTCTCAATAGCAGTATCGATAAGCTCGGGCCTCGGGTTTTGATAAACTATCGATCAATACAGGAGTCTAGATCCCCATCCCTAGTCGTAGGTGATAAGTGTGACCTTGAAGCTAAAGAAAGCGTGAATTACATCATTGTGACTAACTGATGAAACCACTATTGGTGACAGTTCATGAAATCACACTGACGCGAAACCACAAACTCACACCGATGTGAAATGTGGCTCTGATGCCACTTGAGGGAAATGCACTTCAGGAGAGTCTGTCATCTGTTTCTGGTCAGGTGTTTCACACGATGAGCTCATTGATTTGGCCAAGTATCACTTTGGGAAGCTTCCTGGCAGATACGAGGGCGAGGCCCCGGCTCTTCCTCTCTGCAGCTTCACAGGAAGTGAGGTAAGTTGGAAGTGCAGAAGTCCACAGCATCACATGTAGCCATAAATATGCAGGGAGTCATCAAAATGAGAATCACTGAATTGATTGATTGATTGATTTTATTATGGATATAAAGACCGCAAGATCCAAGAGGGATATACATGTAAAAGTACAGACACTTATTTCCAACATGGTCCCTGGTCTTAAAAAAATCCCAACTGTTATTTAAAGTAAACAAAATCTTGGAATTGCACCAACATTTTTGAATTCCTGTAGAGACTCATGGTAGGACAAATTGATGATAGAGCGGTTAAAGTGTTATGTTGTTGCTTGTTAGATCCGTGTGCGTGACGACAAGATGCCTCTGGCTCATATTGCCATAGCAATGGAGGCGGTGGGCTGGTCGCATCCGGACACCATCCCCCTCATGGTGGCCAACACACTGATCGGGAACTGGGACCGCTCCTTTGGTGGAGGCGTGGTAAGTTTGGTGAAATCTCAATGTGGCATGGCACCAAATGATGACTTTATATGGCAATGAGAGGTAACTGATTAAAAAATTGCAAGTTCGGTCCGCTTCTGACTGCCAGCCACAGACACATGTTGGCCAGTAATTCATGGCAAACCCAGTTTTATTAGATTAAATCAAACAATTGCCAGTTTAGCTGTTTTTCTGTATTCTTAGGCCTTAACACTAGAACAGCCACGGTGGTCACTTTGACCACCAAAAGACATGTATGTTAGGGTTAATACTCCTGTCAGCGCCCCTGACCAAGGCACCTGACCGGGCGCTGCACTGTGGCTGCCCACTGCTCCTAGTTCTAGGAAGGTTCCTAGTAGAGCATGGGTCAAATGCAGAGGATGAATTTCCTAATGGGGCTAAATAAAGGATAACTTAACTTAAACTTTTTGAAATGTATATGTGCAATAACTTTGTTGAATTAAAAAATACAATGCTGCTGGTCCTGGACTTTACCTAAAAGTTTAATTTAAAATTCGTTTTTTATATGAATTACACAAAAGGCATTCCCCCCACCCCCCTAGAACGGCCTATTTTTTAGCCCATCTTTTCACATTGTGGTGGTGTTTTGTATTTTTAAAATATATCTTAACACAATGAATGCATTAATCTCTCAGTGGTATTTATCATGACTCATGAGATATTATAGAGTTTGAAATTTAGAGGTCAAAATGACCGATTACGGCTGTTCTAGTATGCATTTCTTTATTTCCAAAACATTTGGAAAAGCCCATAAATCATAGATTTACCACGTTTCCTCTCAATGTGAAAAGTTCGGCTGATACCGATAACCGATATTAACATCGGACCGATGCTGATGTTAAAAAATGACTTAATATCTGCCAATACCGATATGATTGCCGATATATCGTGCATCCCTAATAACTATACTTCATTGCATAACCTGACACACAGACTAGTTAGCCACATTCCCATGTTTGAAAACCTCTTATTGAATAAACGGGATGGGACACCGCAGGATGGGTTCGAATCTGACCCAGGCCCTATCGCGCATGGCATGTCCCTTTGTCTTTCCCAATGTTTCCTTTCTCTCTCCACATTCATTATCATCAAGTAAAGAAAAACATTCCCAATAATAATAATTAAAAAGCATAAATATGGTAGAATGAACTTTACAAGTGAAGAACCTATTCTCCCATTTCCGTTATTTCTATAAACGGACATAAACGGCTGTCATGCAGAGCATCACGTTTCTATCCCCCCTCCTCCTAGAATCTGTCCAGTAAGCTGGCTCAGATGGCCTGTCAGGGAAACCTGTGCCACAGCTTCCAGTCCTTCAACACCTGCTACACCGACACCGGCCTGTGGGGGCTCTACATGGTGTGTGAGCCGGGCACCATCAACGACATGATGCACTTCACTCAGATGGAATGGTGAGTTCTGCTGCCGCACACGGGGGAAATGTCAATTGACTCTGACATTTGAAAGCTTAAAGGGAAACACCAACCTTTTGCGAGTTTCCCATTCGTTTGCCATATCGCCCATACATAAAGATACACAATGCCTTTACCGGCACTCTCCATGCAGTATACAGTGAGCTACAGTTGTCCAGTTAGTTAGTATCGCCAATGAATTGGAGGAAATGGTACAACCGTTCAAAGTCACCAGAAACACACATTTCTAACAGCGCCAAAAAGCTCTATGTACATGTTGTGACTCGGGTACTCACCACTCAATGAAATAATCAATAGTTATGTGAAACGTCATTTTCGTAGTAATCCACACACCGAGAACTAAACTAAGATCAAGTTACTTCCTTGTTTGCCTGTACACAGTGCATGTACAGCGCATGCACTGTATGCAGCGGCATTTTGGATTAATATTTCATCGGGTGGTGAGTACCCGAGTCACAACATGTACATAGAGCTTTTTGGCGCTGTTAGAAATGTGTGTCTTTGGTAACTTTGAACGGTTGTACCATTTCCTCCAATTCATTGGCAATATTAACTAACTGGATGACTGTAGCTCACTGTATACTGTACAGAGAGTGCCAGTAAAATCATTGTGTATCTTGGTTACCGTATGTATGAGCGATATGGCAAATGGGCGAAAAACTCCCAAAAAGTTGGCGTATCCCTTTAAATCCTTGAATGCATTTCCAAGGGTTAGAGGTTTGACTCCAGCTGGCAGCACCAAGACTAGAAACGATGGCTTTAAGGCGGGGGTTTTCAAAGTCTGAAGCTGGAATTATGCTTCCCGCATCGGCGAGGACCGCGAGTGTCCGTGCGGAAAAGTGACGTCAAATCACCGACACGCCCCTCCGCAAGGCTCCTGTGCGGACGGTTTTCGCCTGGCCGTGCACACCCCAAATTTTGTAACTACGTGGACGCGGCTGGGCGGACAAAGTGGAGTTTTCAAGACTCCCGCTCACTTCTGCGAGCAGAAACCATAGAGTATAAAAGCACCACACGCTTTCTCGTCAGGATTCCGTGTCTCTCATTTCTGCACGCCCGGGCCAAACATCAAGCATATTCCCAGCTTCAGACTGTAGGCCTCCAGACAAATCTTGGAAAAAGGTGCCCCCCTTGCTTAATTCCTGAATGCCCATGGGATCATGATTATTTGATACCATAGACAGGATTACACTCTACAATTGAGCCAAGATAAGGGGGGGTCCCCAGCCTTGTCTGGGTGGAGGCCCACAGTCTCAGACTTTAAAAACCTCTGCTGTATTGTAATGATTGTCCCTGTCCTTGTCTGCAGGATGTCTCTGTGTACGGGTGTGACGGAGAGCGAAGTGGCTCGAGCCAAGAACCTGCTGAAGACCAACATGCTGCTGCACCTGGACGGTAAGGCGTAGCACCCGGCTGATGATCACAGACAGTGTTGTAGTCCAGTCACTATATCTTGAGTCCGAGTCGAGTCTCAAGACCCCAGTGTTCGAGTCTGAGTCACCAAAGAAGAGTCTGAGTCAAGTCCCTATTACCCGAGTCTGAATCCGGAGTTACTGAACATGAGCGTGAATCCACATGTAGGTGGAACACATGTGGCTGCCCTTTCACAAAATTGAATACTGCCACAGTATTAATATAGCTATCAATATCTTATGACAATTAGGGCCTATTACCAAAAAAAAGAAGTTCGAGTCCTCGTCTCCAACTTCTGACTCCGAATGCATGAATGCTCGAGTCCAAGTCTGACTCATCAGTGCTCAAGTCCAAGTTGAGCCACAAGTCCAAAATGAAGCATTGTTTCACGTTGGGTCTTCTTGACATCAGTTTGTCTCTGTGCTATCTCCAGAGTCCACATGCATCAGTTTGTCTCTGTGCTATCTCCAGGGTCCACGCCCATCAGTTTGTCTCTGTGCTATCTCCAGGGTCCACACGCATCAGTTTGTCTCTGTGCTATCTCCAGGGTCCACACCCATCAGTTTGTCTCTGTGCTATCTCCAGGGTCTACACCCATCAGTTTGTCTCTGTGCTATCTCCAGGGTCCACACGCATCAGTTTGTCTCTGTGCTATCTCCAGAGTCCAAATGCATCAGTTTGTCTCTGTGCTATCTCCAGAGTCCACACCCATCAGTTTGTCTCTGTGCTATCTCCAGGGTCCACACGCATCAGTTTGTCTCTGTGCTATCTCCAGAGTCCACACCCATCAGTTTGTCTCTGTGTGCTTTCTCCAGGGTCTACACCCATCAGTTTGTCTCTGTGCTATCTCCAGGGTCTACACCCATCAGTTTGTCTCTGTGCTATCTCCAGGGTCTACACCCATCAGTTTGTCTCGTGTGCTTTCTCCAGGGTCTACACCCATCAGTTTGTCTCGTGTGCTTTCTCCAGGGTCCACACCCATCAGTTTGTCTCGTGTGCTTCTCCAGGGTCTACACCCATCAGTTTGTCTCTGTGTGCTTTCTCCAGGGTCCACATCCATCAGATTGTCTCTGTGTGCTTTCTCCAGGGTCTACACCCATCAGTTTGTCTCGTGTGCTTTCTCCAGGGTCTACACCCATCAGTTTGTCTCGTGTGCTTTCTCCAGGGTCTACACCCATCAGTTTGTCTCTGTGTGCTTTCTCCAGCGTCCACACCCATCAGTTTATCTGTGCTTTCTCCAGGGTCCACGTCCATCAGTTTGTATCTGTGCTTTCTCCAGGGTCCACACCCATCTGCGAGGACATCGGCAGGCAGATGCTGTGCTACAGCCGCAGGATCCCGCTGCACGAGCTGGAGGCCAGGATCGATGTGAGTGGGCGCTGTTAATGCTTTAAGTCAAAGCGAAGTGGAGAATACACACTTCCCCACACTTAGCTGGATAACAAATTTAAAGACTGTCAAGATCTTGTTTGGTGAAATTCAACGACTCAAAATTGGCATGTCTTGGGGAAAGGTAGGATTAGGGATGAAACGATAACCGGTTTAATGATAAACCGTGATCAAATTCCCTTACGATAACGCTACAGTTTCAAATTTGTATCGTCAAAAAACCGTATAACTGTTAAAGGGCTTTGAAAAACAGAAAATACTGTCCACCATAGGGTGACCAGATCCCAGCAAACCAAATGTGGGACAAAGAGTATGTTTGTGTGGCACAATGTGGGACATGTTACCGATGCTTTGAGGTAGTCTAAAATGTTGATATATTGTCTAACTTACAAAAAATATACATTTCTATATGTTTTTCCCTCTGGTTGATTCACACAATCTGCAAATAAAAACATAACTACCGTAATTATTTTATTTGAATGCAACTTTCAAAACTCCCACCCTGGGTAAATACAGTAAAGATAAAGGGAAACTTAAGTTTCACAGTGCTTCTTCTCCAACACATCTGACTAAAATGTGTAGGCTACAATAAAACAGAGCAGACAGGTTGCTGACATGGGATTCAAGTCATGGCTTCTGTACAGATTAAATACATGGCAGGTTTGTGCCTAAACACAAAAACATTAAACTTAGTCAGACTTTTGTAGTAGAACAATATACTACTGAATCATATACTGAAGTAGACCCATAGTAGGCTACACAATTAGTACAGGTTAATCTAAACAAAACATTAACTAACACTACAATAAGAGCACAGCTTAGAATGGAATTTATATTGTCCTTTGCAAATAGTCTATAGCAGCTGTTGATAAAGATTTGAGGCTGTCTTCAATTGTGCCAGTTAACACCACTTGAGAGCTTTGTGCAAAGATGCAGTTGCATTAATGGGTAGTAGCTATTATCATTAGTATGGGTAAGTATTTGGCCATTGGTATTGTTATTATTGCTACTAGTTACTGGGAATACGCATCTCACAGGCTGCACTGTGTGAAGTTAATCGCGCTCCCTCTCTGTTGCCCAAAATGCGGGACATCTTCTCAATTTGCGGGAGGCGTGAAAAATCATGCAAATGCTGTGCAGTCCCGCACAAAGCGGGACATCTGGTCATCCTAGTCCACCATCATCAACCAAAGTTTGCAACAGTCTCCCAGACGCAGCCTTGGTGTAATGTCAGTGAGTGTATCAGTACTTTCTGGGTCTAGGTTTTCAATATAAAACTTGGAGAAATTATTTCAGTGAGTGTATTACTTTTTGAGCACATTTTAACAATACCGTGATAATACTGATAACTGTGATAATTTTGGTCACTATAATCATGATATGAAAATTTCATATTGTTTCATCTCTAGGACCTTTGTCAAAATTATTAAATTGATAGAGTCCTCAATTTTCACTCATGATCTTGTCAAGAAGTGTTGATCCGACCTAGGAAGTAGAAAGAGCGAAGGCACAGTATTGACTGGTGATACATTTTAATACAACAAAATCAAGTACTTTCAAGGCCATCCATTAATTTTCTAACAATTTTAAGGCCTTATTCTTATTTGTTCAAAACCACAAACTTTAGCACATTTTCAAGGCCTGTTTAATTTTTAAGAACAAAATTAAACCGATGAAGACACTGGGAGAATTGTGGTGGGAAGATTACTGCAGTGTCTTTTCTTTTGAAACTTTTTTCCTGCCCTTCAACAGGCCATCGATGCCAAGACCATCAAGGACGTGTGCACCAAATACATCTACGACAAAGCTCCTGCCATCGCAGCAGTTGGTATGTCGTGGTCTGTTTTCTTTGTGATTTCTCATGCATTAGAGCAGGGGTCCTCAAAGTGTGGCCCGCAGGCCAATTGCGACCCTCAGCAACGTTTCTGGTGGGCCTCGATGAGTTAGGTAAACACATCAAAGAGGTAAAAACATGCACATCCAAACCCAAATGGGGCAGGTGCAGAGCTAAGTAGGGGTGTCACGGTACATGTATTCGTCCCGTGAATTTACGGTACGACCCTCACGGTACCTCGTTTCACGGTACATGAAACGACACGACGAATACGTCAAATCCAGAAGCACCTAAACGCTGTTTGAACGGCATTGAATTGAATTGAATTAAACGCCACAGAAGAAGACACCAAAACAACAAGGGCCATAGAAATCCGCGTTCACAGAATGGGACGTTTTGTGGCGATAAGCTGTTTTGCAAATTCTGTCAACATCAAGCCAACGAGGTAAGCTTGCCAATGTAACGTTACGTAGCCGCGACAAAGTCCTTTATAGTTGCGCGTTGCGGCTAAACGTTACATAACACTGACAAGGCTGTTAACTTGTAAACAAGCAACATACATCACGTGGGATGAGTGATGCGGTCAAGCAGACATCTGCGGATGCAGACAGGCAAGCTGCGGTGAGGAAGAGGCGATGACTCCTTGTCATGTTCCAATAATCCATTAGATGACCGAACGTAATCATATTATGCTAAACAAAACTCACATCCAATAACGTTAAGGCGCTGACAGGGTTCTTTCCCATACTTACTGGGAAAGTGAAACCCACCCCGTTGTCTGTCAGACAGTGGGGGTATCTTTCAACAGGGGTAAAGAAGTTTTTCTTCTTCTGCCGTTTTATTCTTCTTCTGAACATGTAGGTATTTTGACGTTGACTAAAGAAACACTGCCGCCTAGTGGCCGCTTTTAGATAGGATTCCAAATTAGTGCTTACATCAAACGCAAATGCTACATAAAACAAATACAACAGGGGGAGGGGTTGGTGGGAGTATTAGGCTACTCCACACATGCGCTCTGTTTACAAACTTGTGTACAATAAAGATTTAAAGTGGGGGGAAATGCCTTTGCCCTGTCAAACAGCTGGAATACAGACATCTGAGAGGGAGGCGCACCCCACACTTTGAAAATCACTGCTCTAGAGTAAAACCTTTTTGTGTGGATTGCCTAGATCTTATTAAATAGTGGACATTTATTCATTCCCACATATTAGACACTATTTCTGATGGTAAAAATAGCGTAAAAAGCAGAATTCAGACATAATCAAAGGGAAAAAAACAGAATTTGGGATTTGTTGCTTTTTTTCCCCATTTTCGTACCGTGCCGTATTCGTACCGAACCGTGACCCCAAAACCGAGGTACGTACCGAACCGTGACTTTTGTGTACCGTGACACCCCTAGAGCTAAGGTTAACAAAACTGGAAAAAGAAAGAAAAGCTCACACACTGCAGGGCTCCAAGTTAGTCGTGCATGCATTTATTGTAGCACCGTTACATTTCTGGCAGCAAAACCGAAACGTAACCACTGGTGCTGCAATAAATGCATGACTAACTTGGAGCCCTGCAGTGTGCGAGCTTTTCTTTCTTTTTCCAGCCTCGATGAGTTAGGTGACATGATGGTATTTGGTCCGATTCTCGATAGGTTTTACTGTCTTTCAGAGGCTGTAGCGCAGGGGTGGGCAACTATTTTTCATGGGGGGCCACATGAGAAACCCAGATTGTTGTCGGGGGCCGAACAAATATTGTCATGCCGTAACCCATGGATGGGCAACTTTGATGATAGAGAGGGCTACAAAAAAATGTCCTCGCTACCAGATTTTGCTGAGGGCTGAACGGCGCCAGCGCGAAGAATTTGGGGCGTTTGAAGCCAGGTTTAGAGGAATAACTCATTTTAAATGAGCAATTGTGATGTCATTATTCAGTCTTAACCACCAATATTTGATCCTTTTCTCACTCACTCCTATGTCACCACCTGCTCTCCCTGCAGGGCTTGAAATTAACTTTTTTCACCACCTGCCAATATGGCTGCTAGATTTTAAAGTTACCAGCCAATTAGAATTTCCACTAGCCAAAATGTTTTTCTTGAAATAAACCATAATATGAGTGGGTTAATTTAAGCATAAGTATCAGTAAGTGGCCCAGGATTCTCAAAGCCTGTGTTGAGGGTCACACAAGAACAAAAATGCACTCTTGAAGCTAAATAAATCCAAAACCAACAAGTTAATTATTTAAATTTCTACTTCAATGTAGAACAGTCATTTCTTACACATGAGATTACTTTTAGCCTTTTAGTCATAAATATTATTGAAAGGTATTCCATATTCCAGAATGAAATGCTATAACAAGAGTATTGGCCAGAATGACATGAACATTTGGACACTTATTCAGCAGTTTTTTTTTTTTGCAATTCCATCGCGGGACGCCCGCGGGCCGTATGTTGCCCATGTGTGCTGTAGCGGGTTCAGTTTTAAAGCCAGAGTAAAGTTTCTGGTATCATATGAAACTAGCCTAAGGCATCCATTGGTACTACCAACTAGGTGTGCACCGATCGATCGGCACGCAATCTGTATCGGCCGATTTTGACCTCAAATATGTGATCTGCTGCTGCAGATATTTCTTTATTGTCGCCGATTGCATAGCTGATCATGCTGCACGTGAGAAACATGAGGCAGCCCATTTTCATGTCTTCAATGTCTATCGTTTAACTTTCATATTGTGCTCTAACGTTTATATCATTGTGTTGCAAAGCACACGCTTTGCTTTCGTCAGTGTACTTACCTCCACACACCACACCAGACTGTCAACACACCCCTTGCGTCTTTGAATCACACAAATCAGCTGGTGATTAGAGCAGACTCAGCAGAGAGAAGTTACCTCCAGTCCTCCCGCCTACCGAGGCATTTGCATGCTGTAAAGTCCGTGTTTGATCCATATTTGCGTCTATCCTCCTAACGTTAACACATTCACTGCCAGACGTTTTTTTTTTACTGTAGTTAGCTTCTGCCAGAGGGTTTTTTTGAGGATTCTGGCTCATCTTTCAAGACCCGAGGATTCTTTTCTGCTAAGATTTTGTGAACACACAATATCTCAAAAGAACTAATAGAATGTGTGCTTTCTCTGTCTAAAAGAGTTAGTTTGTAGAGTTAGTAGTTATGTAAGCATTAGCAGTTGAATACAGCATGGTTTCAGCGTCAGAAAAATTATTCAGAGATAAACGGCTTTTTGTGAAATTCGATAGAACAGTCACTTTAACCATTCATTTTTGGCATCAGTAAGAGTCAGACATCTAAACAATAGTTTTGAACAGTAATTTCCTCCATAACAGCAGGAAACCCCCCTCTGCTTCCAACTCCTCCCTCCGTGGGCGTTCTTCTTGGCTGCAGCGGCCGTCACAAGCTTGTCACCAGTCTCACTGCTTTGCTGCTGCTGCTGCCTGTCTGCGCGGCCGCTGTTTGAGGAAGTCTGGATGGACTCGCTCGCTTCTTGGAGTTTTGGTTGAGAGAAGCTTTTGCGATTCTGGTCATATTTATGCTGCGTGTTTCAAAGTGTGTTCCACCTGTAATCTATTATGCAAATTTGCAATCCCGCATCGCCAGCAATCAGCGCGAAAACGAAAGCGTTTTCCCCCATCCATTTTCATGAGAATGGCTGCTTTTTGCTTGCCTTCCTCTAGTCAGGAGAGCACTGTCGCCACTTAGTGGCTCGGTGGAATGGGTTGTAAACGTTCGGTGGCTCCAATAATTATATAAGAGATGTAAAAGGGTTAGATGCACATCCCACGGTCAAAATTTTTTTTTTCATTTTTTTTACGTATTAATACGTCATTGGCAGTCAACCGTTGGATTATTTTTGACGTATTAATTAGTGCTGCACGATTAATCGAATCGCAATCGCAATCGCAATGTCAGCACGTGCGATTACATAACCGCAAAAGTGTGCGATTATTTTATTTTTTTCACGTCTTTTTGAGTGTGTGTGTGTGTGAGAGCCTCCTCTAAACTAACGTTACACGCGACGCAGCAAACACACGTTTCTCTGCCATCACACTGGGCATCAATACTAGCGGGAGACTTCTCCCATACATGCACTCCCGCAAATAAGTAATGTTATGTGCAGCAAGGTTACTATTATCTACCGAGAGGGCGAGAGAGAACATCCATGATCGCTAACAGCAAGCTATGCTAATAACTAGCTAGCCGTTCGTTCAGAAACGCATGTAAACAGCCATGTGATCACTGAGAACGTCAGTAAAATAAGGAGAGAGCTGCAGGTGCTTATGCAGAACTAGTGCGCGATTAAGTACACAGTGGGGATGACCCGCTGTGATGAAGAATATAACGAGATTAACAAGGTTGATAGCAAAACACTGTCGCAGCTGCCAGCACTGGCAGCATCACCTCCAGGCTAGCTAACTAGCCTGTCACATGACGCCTTCATGGTCCCTCGTTAAAAGTCTGCAGATGCACGTTCTCACCTCTCTCTCTCAAGAAGCGTCACGTGAGTGTGGCGTTTAAGGCCATCTGTCGCTACAAAATAAATAAACGGGGTGTATCATTCATTAGTATTGCTGGACAGACATGTAACTAACTTTGCTGAGCCATCTTCTATGTGCTGTAACACAGTGCAGTTTCTATTTGACTGGTGTTTCTTTTTTACATGTTTGGGACAGGCAAATGTCTCAAAATGTTTTATTTTTTTGTAAAGATAATTTAATTTCAAATTGTTTTATTTTTTTAGTTTTAATATATTTTAAATTGTAACATATTTCATGTATTTTAGTCTGTGATATGTGAAACCGTGGTATTTTTGTCCAAGGTTATCATACCGTCAAAAACTCATGCCGGCACATGATCATCCCTAGATACCTCTTGTTTATTATATCGCAATCACAATCGCAATCGCAATATTGTCCACCCTAATCGCTAATCGCACCTTTTCCCCAAATCGTGCAGCACTAGTATTAATACGTCATTGGCAGTGAACGTGTTAATAGCTCCGGTTAGCTTTAGCCGCTTTAGCTTAATCGATAAAATAGATTCCTTGGGTCGAAGCTATTTTTCTTGTGTAACAGGGAAATCCCGGAAAATGGAGTATTTTTGTTGAGTGGACTGAACTGCATTGAACTGGTAACATGGAAATCCCGAAGTGGAATGAGTTTTGTTCTTTTATAAACTGAACTGAGGGAACTGGACTGAACTACTAGCCATTTAGTTCAACACAGTCTTGTGCTCCAATTAGCTCACACACAAAAAATCATGTTGGCGGTTTCCTTTAGCCTACACAGTATAAAATATTGATGTAGAAAAAAAAGAAAATGTGCTGCACTTTCAATTTGATGCATGAAATGTAGGCCTATATGTAAAATGGAAACTGTTCTATAATAAATAAATATATATATATATATATATATATATATATATATATATCGGTAATCGGTCAATGATCGGTTGGGCAGATATTTCTCATAGGTGATCGGCAATCGGTGATCGGTGGCAAAAAACGTGATCGGTGCACCCCTACTACCAACCATACCATCCCAGCTTGTCAGGAAGCTAGCTAAATAATGCACAAGGCATTATAGGCAAAGTTTTGGCGAGGGGAAAAAACTTTTTCAAAGAGGCCATCTTTTTCAGCACCTAATGTTGGCAGGTATGGTGTGTGTCTGTCTGTGTGAGGTGTGTGTTAAAATATCTACAAATGGACACATGGGATTTTTTTCTCCTAGAAAACACAATATATATTTCTCACGATTGCCAATTGGCATGACTTTTAGTATAGAATAGGCTATTATTTTGTGTTGTTTTTTCTTGGGCAGCCCCCAACCCAATGGTGGGTCCCTAAATTGTCCCTCAATCATCAAAACTTTGAGAACCCCTGGATTAGAGCAATATTTCCCATTGGTTGAACATGTACAATCTGTAGCAATTTATAGACAGAGGCCGCAGTCTGGTTAAGGCACAGTGAGTCACCGATGTTGAGCCGGAAGTAACACGGGCTCGAACCTGCAACCCTCTTGTTGGTAGGCAGGCTGCACTACCCGGACGCCCAAATAGGAAATGAGTTGACTTTAATACACAGGAATTATATAAGGTGACATCAGTAAACGGCACACAGCTCATGTTTACCAAAGATCTAGATTCTAATGGACAGGGTGCTGCTCACATGGCCTCTTCCTTCATAACTTTCTGCCAGTGTCCATCCATGGCACCAGAATTAATTTGACACGGTTCTCTTGGCCTGTAGCCTGATACGACAGGTGTATGAATATCTCGCAAACAGTGCAGCTTTAAAGGGATAGTGCGGATTATTGGACATAAAGTTGTATGAACTCCATACCAGTTGTAGAGAGCACATTACTTTGTGCACTTTACTGGCCATTTGTGCACTTTATTCTACTACCTCACTTTACCGGTCGCTGCGTGTCTGCACTTTACTGATCGCTGTGCACTTTACGGATCGCTGTGCACTTTACCGATCGCTGTGCACTTTACCGATCGCTGTGCACTTTACCGATTGCTTTGCACTTTAATGCTACCTTGCACATTATCGGCCATTGTGTGCCACAAACAAGGTCCTTGATGTTTTATTTAGCCTTTTATTTATTTTAACTATATGCATGTAACATGTTTAACATGCTACTTGTGTTGTTTCTTGTCAATGTTCTTATTTGTATGTCTATATGCTGCAACTCAATTTGCCCTTTGGGACACTAATAAACTTGAACTTGAACTTGAGTGTATGGGGAGCTGACGTGCTGATCCATGAGTCCCGTGGGCGGAGCTCTAGCTTGATCTGAGTGGAGAAAAAGGAGTCCCGACGGACACTCTAGGGTCACGGAGTTATCAAGTTTTACTCTTAAAGAAAGCATGCATGTGTTATGACAGCTCATTTCATCAATAAAACCGCAGTCTTGCTGTTGATCAGACCACGCTATTTATTGGCACTACTTTCTAGCTCCGCGCACTACATCCGCGGCAGTCACTAACACTGTGTACAGGTGTTTCACACACAGCACTCTGTAAACAGGCTACTAAAACATACTAAACAAGCAGGATTGCAATAATGAAGATGAATGTTCTTAGTAGATTACATTTTTTATTTTCTATGATCCCTATACCTCCACCAGCTAAATATTTTGATGACTTACATTCTCTGACTTATAAATTCATTTGGGATGGAAAAAAGACCTCGTATTCGGTTGTCTACACTTCAACGCTCAAAAGCCTCTGGAGGTTTGGGGTTACCTGATTTTAAATTATATTATTGGTCATTCCAGATAAAGTCACTGACAACTTGGTGTGACGAGGAAGCGGTTACACCTTGGCGCCAGATAGAGCAGGAACTGGTAAAACCACACAGATTGGTGGATGTACTGCTCTGTGGAGTAAAACCTAGATCAGCAAGCAGAATGTTTGGTCCAATTATAGGTAGCTCTTTACAAACTTGGTTTGATGTACAGAAATATATGGGTTGTAATGTCAAACTCTGTGTTCGTTCCCCAATTTGGTACAACTATAATCTACTTCAGAATTTTGGTCCATACTTCAAAGATAGCTGGGCCTCTAAGGGGATCCACAGCCTTCAGGATCTGTATGATGAGAATGGACTACTCTCATTCCAAAAACTCATTGACTTATTCCCTTCCTGGATTTTCCTGGTTCCTGTACCTGCAATTGAAATCAGCAATTCGTGCCCATGGAGTGCCGTGGAATGCACCTTTACCCTCTCATCCATTGAACACCTGGATTAGCCCTCAAACATCCTCCACTGGACTGGTGTCCAAGATCTATAATGATTTAATCTCTAAAAACTGCATAACTCTGGGGGTGATTACCTCCTGGAATCGGGACCTCGAGGGACAGGACCCTCTGCTTGACTGGGACAATATTTGGACAAACATCTTCATCTCATCAAAAAACCCGGCACATCAGCTCATTCATTACAAATTTGTTCATAAATTTTATGCTACACCATACAGGCACTTCAAGATGAAGCTTATAGATAGCCCAAACTGCACTAAATGTAACCAGAACACGGTTGGAACATATCTTCATGTTTTCTGGGAATGTCCTTCTGTTTGTAACCTTTGGTCCAAGGTGGCGGAGAGCCTTGAGAATATTCTGAAATTCCCAATTCCTAAACAACCTATGTTATTTCTTTTCAACGATGATTCTATTCTTAGTCATAATACCACGTTAGCCTTTAGGAAAATTATTTTCGCAGGCTTAACTGCCGCCAAAAAGACCATAATTCACTCATGGTTCACCCCCGACCCTCCATCAGCAAAAGAATGGTTGAATCATTTAAGGGACATTGCCCTCATAGAAAGATCGTTAGCTGTAACTCATAAAGCGCGGGCATCAACTGTAGAGGCCTGGGACATCCTTATTGGTTCTCTTTCAAACCCAGAGTCTCTTGTTCAGATCTAAGGTGTCACTCTGATAGGATATAAGATCTACACATATACACATTTCTAGTGTCCATATTTTTATTGTACTTGTACTTTTTTTTTTTATTATTGTTTTGTTTGTCCGCTTCCCTCACGTTTTTTTTTCTCTCCTTACTCCTAACATGTATTTTTAAATCTTTTCTTTGCAAGGCATTGGTGATATAAATATAGCCTGTCAATTGCTGTATGTACGTATGCATATGACTCCTTGTACTATTTATAGTACCACTGTCATGATCTTCATTTGACAAAATTGAATAAAAATTTGATCACAAAAAAATAAATAAAACATACTAAACATGTCTGACTATGAAAGTGATGAAGATATGCCGTTTATGCTCTACCAAAGTGAAATATCTCGCACAGTGCAGCTTTAACATGTTAAAGTTTGCATGCTCTACCAAAGTGAAATATTGCTGTTATTAAGATGCAGCCATTTGTCCTTTATTCAAGATGGTATCAAGGCTAACAAAATGAAGGTACTTTTCAATGTTTACCTGAATGGATTTGAGAGAGCAGTACAGTTCCAGTGATATTAAATGCAGTTTGTGTTTCCCTTTGCATCTCAGGTCCGATTGAGCAGCTGCCGGACTACAATCGCATCCGTAGCGGGATGTTCTGGATGAGAACTTGAGCAGAAACACTCCCAGGATAAATTAACCAGCAGCCAACTGTACAGTATATAAAACACAACTTTACAAACTCACTCTTTAAGGCTCGTCTTGTTTTTTTCCTCCTTTAATTTTTATTATAAAATAAAGACCAACGCAATAATGTTAAAATAACACGGAGACTATCTTCTTTTGTGGTTCTTGTCATTTTTTACTCTTCACTGTCACTTGCTCCTGGGCAGCTTTCTTGGCTTTGACCATTTCCACCAATTCCTGTTAGGTGAGTGAAGAAAAGATGGACAATAGTTAAAATTCTTAAAGTCCCTGGAAACCAAAATCCACAAAAACGTTCTAACTATGTTATTTAGGGTCTTATGTTAGTAACTGTCTGCCTCAGAAATTATTATACATTACTTTCAACCCAAAGCCTTAAAATCGACACTTTTCTACAAGATTCTACAAAGTACTTCCTCATTGAAGAGAGCAGTGCGTGAGGTGCTAAAATGCAGGAGCTTATGACGTCATAAGCGCTATATAACCTTTGTACACGCGCACAACTCGCCCTACTGTGTGAGTAACTTCGCGTCACCAGGCTGTGTCGAGCGCTATGCTGTTCTCTCTCTCTCACTAGTAGAGAGAGAGCGAGAGCGAGAGAGAGCGAGAGCGAGAGCGAGAGAGAGAGAGAGAGAGAGAGAGAGAGACTGTGGGGGCAAAGAACGGACAGAGATCTCTTCCTCTCAGAGCCACGGAGCAACACACACGGTGTGTGCACTCATCTCTCTTTCTCCGTTTCCCTCCCCCCCTCTCTCTCGCTCTCCTAGAGACAGAAATTTCCCTGCTGTAGACACACGCCCACACAGTCCACGGGAGAAAATACTCTAAAAAATAATGAAATCTCATGAGTTTTGCCATGGCTGTCAAACCTAAATTTATATACTTTGCAACGTTCATCATCATCGTTCAAATTCGGCTGGTGGCTTATTAACATAGGATCCTGTGATGTGATGAACTCAAAATGCTAAATAATAAAGAAATATTTCTGGTTTCCAGGGACTTTAATATTTAAATCTGTGTGGCTCAGTTCAAAGTTCTTTATTTAAATCTGTGCGGCTCAGTTTAAAGTTATTTATTTAAATGCAGTGAATCAGCAACTTCTAATTAGTAAAAAAAAAAAATATATTAGACCGTTTTAAATATTCCTCTTCATTGGAAATACACATTCAAAATATCCTCAGTCAGTTCCAGAACAGATCCAGCGGTCAGCTTACCTTGTACCTCTTCATACAGTCTTTCTTGCTTCTCCCGGGGACGGCAGCGGCAATCTTCTCCCAGCGCTCAGGTGTGCTGACTGGGTAAGTCTTCAGCGCCTGTTCGAGAAGCTTCTGCTCCTCTGTGGTCCAGGGACTGTCGCCAGCGCCTGAGGACAGTGAGGTTCACCGTTACTACACGGCTTTGAAGAACACTCGAGTAGGGCTGGGTATTGGCAAGGAACTCTGGATACGATTGTATCAAGATACATTGCAATATGATATGTATTGCAATACTCTACATAATTTACTGAAAATGTAAAAACAGCTGAAAATACAACTTGCTGTGTACCACCCAAGTAGTGTAATAATAGGTACATTACATTATTTTTTATAACTCGGACAAATTGAGTCAAAGCTATTTACTTCAAAAATGTAATTCCAATTCATTTGAACATATTTGCCGTCGCACAGTTCAAGATTCAAGATTCAAGATTTTTATTGTCACTCCATGGTACAAGTATCACGTGTGAAATTCTTGTGCTGTGGACTCAGTTTACAACATAGTACAAATATAACAGGGCATATGAGTGCATATGAGTTACTGAACACACTGAAAAAAAGTAAGTGTAGTTATTGTGTCACTGAACACACAGCTGTGCAAAAAAAATCGATACAGCGATATATATTGCGATATTTTTCTGAAATATCAATATAGTATTGTGGAAAAAAATAATGTGATATATTGCCATATATATTTTATTGCACAGCCCTACACTTGAGTCTGATTGGCCCCGATAAGGTCCATACCATACCTAAGCAGTGTGGATGCTCAAACAAATCCAGTCAACACCTCCAGGGTTCCCACGCCTTCTTCAAGGCCCAATTAAATTGTGTTAAAAATAAACTACTAGTTTGATACTACTGTTACAACATTGAGAATTTTTATAATTAAAGCTAGCAGAAGCTCACATACAATTAAAAACAGAGGCTTGAATGTGTGAACACTTAAAGGAACACTCTGCCCATTTTCAACCAGCTTTGTATCATTAGAACATCAGTAGTATATCAGAAAACTGTAAACTGTTTTGAAGTCTGTCATTTAATTTGACAGTTATTGAGTGTTAAAGTGTGGACCAGTGACATCACTGGTCCACACTTAACTCAAATTAATAACTCATTAACTCAAATCAACTCTCAATAACTGTCAAACTAGATGAATGACAGAATGTTTGGCAGTTATTGAGAGTTGATTTGAGTTAATGAGTTATTAATTTGAGTTAGTGTGGACCAGTGATGTCACTGGTCCACACTTTAACACTCAATAACTGTCAAATTAAATGATAGACTTCAAAACAGTTTACAGTTTTCTGATATACTACTGATGTTCTAATGATACAAAGCTGGTTGAAAATGGGGGGAGTGTTCCTTTAACTGTGTGCAATTGCAAATGACAAAAATACACTGACTGCAATGCTTGTTAGAAAATATTTTGTTCGAGAGATGAAGGCGGAGCGAAATTTGAGGAAAAACCTTAAATTCAATCACCATGTCGATTTTCAAAAAAGTTGAATGCCTGGATTTTTATTTTTCAAATTCACAAACTTTCAAGTAGGTACCTGTGGGAACCCTGAGTCCAGTATTGTGCCAAAATTTGTTTCCCCTGGCAGTTTGTTTTGCCTTGATTCCACACACAAAAAATCAAGTCATTTCAATCGTCATTTCTATCACTGGTGTTTCAAATGTTAAAACATTTTCTAGGATTTAAAAAAATAAAAGAATGTAGCCTACTGAAAATAAACTTCCTAGATGCTCAACCATGAACAGCGATCACTCACTTATTTATGATCTTATTCTCTCAAAGCACAAGCGCTACATTAGTCTCATTAGGCACATTTGATAATGATAATTTCCCTGTGTAATTTGCATCCTTATGTGTGGCAAAGCAACAAAAATGACAAAATGAGGACACACCACAGGAGACTTTTTGCGGATACTATTTTGGCACAACACCTTTGACCTGTCTTGGCTTGACTCTAGTCTTCGTTTTATTCACTTCTCCTGGGAAGGTTTAGCTGCGACACTTTCATACACTCTCACACCCTCTTATTGAGCCATGCTCCTCTGTCACACTCACCGTCGAATCTCTCTGAGGGAACGGCATTGTCCACCGTGGGCGGCACGGCATTGTGTTCCTTCTTAAACTTCTCAAAGGCTTTCCTGTTGATCTCGTCTTTCTGTAGGGGATCTGAGGAGATGGTTTCTACACATTAGTGCTCAACATACATTTCCATGGTCAACACTGGTTAGGGCCTCCAGTAGGGTTTAATGATACATTTCTATGTTAAAACTAAAAAGGAACAGTTCACCCAAAAAAAAAGAAAATTCTGTTATCTATTGGTGGAATAGTGGAAGGTTGGGTGAAGTTTTTTAGTCGACAAAACATTTGTGGAGGTTTCCAGGCACACAGAGCATTTTCCTAGACAACTGAAGTGATTGGTGACCAACTTTAAAACGTAAAATAAAGAAATAATAATAATAATAATACAAATAAATCTCCAGAAGCCCCGAGGTGCCAAGTTGACTTGAAAAGAGGTCATTTACACCCTGTTTTTAGCTGAAATCTTGACTATAGCCGTGAGCTTAATGTGAAAGTGAAAACATTACTTTAAGCTCAGGGCTACTGTGAAGATTTTGGCTAAAAACAAGGTGTAAATAAATTACCTATTTTCAAATCAACTTGGCACCTTGGGGGGCTTCTGGAGACTTGGATTATGCCAGATAAGGAGTATGGAGGCGTTTTTGTTTTTCTTCTTTTTTTAGATTTGAGAGTTGGTCACCATTCACTTCAGTTGTTTAGGGGGAATACTGAATGCTCTTGTATTGTTTGTGTTTATAATCTGTTCTTGTTATATCTATATTCTGTGTTTATTGTACTATGGACCCCCCTGAGTTGTGTCCCGAAATAAAGTTTGAATTGAAATTGAATTCTAACGGTGTGCCTGGAAAACTCCACAAATGTTTTGTGCTGCTAAAGACAGTGATAATGACTGCATCTTCATTTTTCAGTGAACCTTTTATTAAGCTCTTACCTGGTTTAAAGAAACAATCTATATTTCCATCACATTTGCAAACACTTATTAGTTTTCCAGGTCTGGAAAATACACTTTTCACATTCAATCATTCCCCCAGGTTTTCTGTGACTGTGAGAAGTGAGCTGTGTTTTTGAAATTATTTTAAGAAGAGTGGGCAGCCCATACTCTGTAAAGGTAAAGTCCCACTGATTGTCACACAATGTGTGAAATTTGTTGCCGGGTGAATGCTGTAGTTACAGTGAAGAGATGAGTAAGAATAGACCGGTGGGGAAATAGATCAAGTCTTAGTTAGAATCTATGCAGTTGTCAGCTGCCAATACACATTAAAAAGGAAAACTGGGCCATTTTGAATGAGTGCTATTTTCCTTGTGTTCTCACCCAGCCGTTGCAGGTTCTTCGCTTTGTTGATGACATCTTTGGCTGTCCGCTTGATGCCGGTGGTGGAGTGCAAGTTCATGTAATTGGCAATAACTTCCCATCTGGAATGGCGGGGGGGGCATTTAAAAAAAGAAACATTTATTTTTAAATGGCGTCATTTATCTTCTGATAACACACTTCTTCACAAACGTGGACCACTTTTATGACTTTTTAAGTGTAAATGCGTTTTTTGTAACGAAATTTTCTGAAAATGCTTCAAAAGTCATAAAAGTGGTCCTCATTTGTGAAGATTATCTTGCTGAACACAAACTTCCCTGTTTCATCAACTTTTGTTAACCACAGACCTTATTTCATGCATTGAACCAAAATTCCCATTTAATAACCCCATTGCCTTTTACCCTTACGAACCAGCATGGCGGCAATTTAGGTAAGCCTAAAAAAATACATCCCTGCAGTACTCTATTAAAGTTAATGTATGGTTACTGTGGTGTGTCCAGTTTTGGCGGTGCGGGGGTCTGTGCGGCCTGCGACGAGCTCCGTGCTCCTGTCAAAATATTCATCTCTGAAGGCCTCTGCAAACGCCGCAGTCAGTTCCAAGGCTGATTACCTAATGGTTGCTATGTTAGTTGGTTACTACGGTAGTAGGGGGGTATTCTATTGGAGCAAAGTGATGACATGACAGCTGAATCTGTGCTCTCTGTGCTGGTACAGCATTTACCATAAACGCTGTGCCTCTGTAGAGAGAACGGTCTTGCTGTGAACACCGGACACACCGCAGTAACCATAAATTAACGCTTAGTGTCAGCCGTATTCGCCGAGCGGAGCGCTGCTGGTTTACTTGAGCAGATGTACCTGGCGTTGGTTCCAGCAGGAAACAGGTTGACCGCCTTGATGAGCAGCTGGAGGTCTTCCTCGTTCCAGCCCTTCCCCCCGGCCCCCCCTCCCCCTCCCCCACTGGCCTGCTCGGCGCTGCGGGCCGCCTGCCGCGCCGCCACCTCCGCCTCCCTCTCCTTCTGCAGCTGGCCGTTCACCTCCTGCACCTGAAGGGACCCACCCACACCATGTTGGTACACTTGTGAGGACAATTGGTAAATGTACTGAATTTCTATCGATAAAACAATGCCTACATTCACCCGGCAAGCTACCACACAGGGTGCTGGCACAGGACCGGGAGCATTTTGGGGTTCAATATCTTTCCCAAGGACACTTTGACATGCAGATTGGAGGAGCCGGGGATTGAACCACCAACCTTCTGATTAGTGGACGACCCACTACCACCACGATTTCCACGCAATTATTATTTTTTAACCTTCATTTATACAGGGGAAGTCTCACTGAGAGCAATGCTCTCTTTTCAGGAGCACCCTGTTCACATTTACACACACATTCACAGCTGGATGCTGACCAGTACAATCACAGTCTGATCTGCTGGCCACTGAGCCGCTCCACTGGAGCGGTTGGGGTTAAGAGCCTTGCTCAAGGGCACCTCAGTGGTGGTAATGAGGGAGGGGCAAGCGCTACCTTTTCCATTTCCCCACCCAGATTTATCCTGCTGGTCCTGGGGATTGAACAGACAACCTTCCGGTCACAAGTTCACTTCTCTAACCATTGGGCCACCACCACTGCCACTGTTTAACACAACAAGAAAAAAAAGCTTCACTTGAACCTTAACCTTAAAATAGAGGAAGGACAGTGTTTCTTCAATCTGGGATAGATTGTCTTCAGTTTTCTACCACTGTGTACAAACACACACAAGCTGAAAACAAGGCAGCATCCATAAATAGTGAGGCAATGTAACATAGCACCCAGTCAGTGCTTTACCTGCTTCTCTACAGCTGCCTTGCTCTCCTCCTTGACACCTGCAGCCAGCACTTCATTCAGGGATTGCAGACTGGAAAAGGCACATAACCACAACAATGGATCACAAACCCTTCTGTTAGCGTTACAATTCATATTTCATTCAAGGTGATGATGCTGCAGTCAACGGCACCTTGTGAGCTCCAGCCGGTCACACAGCTTCTCCACCTCCTCCATCATTTTGATGTTCTCTGCTTCATTGTCAGAAAAGTAATTCCAGTTCTGTGAAGAAAAAAGAAAAAATATGTATGACTGACATATCTCATCATCATGCATCTAAAACTACAAAATTATAACTATTGCAATTGGTTGTACCGTAATTGTTTTCTTGTAACACTGGATATTTGGCTTTAAAGTGGTAATGTCAGATTCTTTTATTGCTCTTAATATCTTTGTTGCTAATTTCTGCACTGAGATCACCTTTCAATCAAACAGTGTGGGAGGAGCTTGAATTTTCTGTTGATGCAGATTGAGCATCTGTTCAGCCGTGGTGGCTATCACTGCTCAGGCTAACTACCCAGTTCTTCTTCTGTTTACTCCAAACAAGCTAGAATTGTAAAAGACCTAACTTCCTGTTTGGCAGAGGATTCTTCCCAGGAAAGCATGACTAGACACCGAGCGTTTAGAACAGACAGTGGAAAAGCATCATGAACTGGATACTCATAGTATTCCTATGTCACATGCATTTCCTACCAATATTGGTGCTTCAATACACTGTTTGTCATTTGATCGTTATCGACAATTAATTTATTACAATCGCCTGTTATTTTCCTACCGAGATGGCCGCTTGGTGATATAACATGTCACAGTTGTCTTATAGTTGAGTGGAGTAATTGTGTGCACATCCAACCTATCTTTAGGGCCAGGTGCTGGATACAAAAAACAAAATGAAGATAAGAAGTAGAGAATATCCACACCCTGGAGTAGCTCCCAATACGCCGGTTCCAGACGGTAATTACAGGTGTGCTGGCTGCGTTCAATGCACAAACGCAGGTCCTTTAATCATCCACATACTGGGTGTGACATACCTATACGTGGTGCCATCACTTGTAGCACTACACATGTCATATAATGGGTCCGCTGCCCATGTGGCCTGGCTTATGTGGGCAAGAAGACCTCTCGTCCATTGCGCACCAGAATAAGCGAGCATCGGAGCAACATCAGAACCGGTGATGAACGCAGCCTTGTAGCGTTTCATTTTAAACATGCCAGTCATAATCTTAATTCTTGTAGTTATGTTGGTGTAGAGAAAGTGTTTAAGCCTCTTAGGGGAGGTGACCTGAAAAAAGGCTCCTCCAGTGTGAGACCTTTTGGATTCATTCCCTGAACACCATGTAGTAGTCACATCATCAATAAATGCAAGGGAATCAGTTCTATGCCTATGAATCAGTCATACATGCCCATGCGTGAGCATCTCTGGTTGTCAAATGGAACTGGTTCACCTGTATTTATTGATGATGCGACTGCTGACAACTGCAGCAGAATACATTCTGAAGTGTTTCAGACATTATCTGCTCATATTCAGTCAAATGCTTCAGAAGCCATTGGACGATTGCATGATTATGTTAGTTTGTCCAATTATTTTGGTCCCTTAAAATGTAATGTGATTCCTACACTGTTCACGTGATTTGGATGTAAATACCCCCAAATTAAAGCTGGAACTCTGTAGTTAAAGCACATATTGATCGTTTCATTTCAAGTCCATTGTGGTGATGTACAGAGCCAAAATGATTGTGATTGTGTCCAATGTCCAAATATATATGGACCTAACTGTATACAGTATATGCCTTGTCATACTATGCTTTTTTTGGCTGTTTACTATTTTTTCTATTCTGTCTTTTATGCATCTGATTGACTGTATGCTATGCATGTTGACTGTGTGCTCCTCTAATTGGTGAGTCAGGCTCCTTTTAGGGCAATAGCCACTTGCCATTGGTTACGTGCCAGCCATATTCTGTTGACTGAGAGCAGCTGAGCTGAGTTCAATGTTCAATGTGTTGTCATTAGTCCTCTGCTTATATATATATATATATATATATATATATATATATATATATATATATATATATATATATATACATATACATATACATATATATACATACCTTGCCGTCTGTCATTTAGTCATTTGCCTGATGAAGACCCAGTAGGGTTGAAACGTTGCTTTTTGTACTCTATTAATAAATATTGGGAGCTAATCCGGTGTGCGGATATTCTATACTTCTCCTCTTCACAGTTGTCTTCTACCCATCGGCGATAGAGACCTTGCAGGTAGTCCTGAGTTTCTGCCTCTCCTTCTTGATGGCTTTCTTCTGGATGTCCTTCTCTTTCTTGGCCTGCTGCGCCGCCTGCTTGGCCTCCTCTTCCTCCTTCTCCTTCGCCAAACGAGCCGCCTCCAGCTCCGCCTGCCGCGCCTGGAACACACAGACAGTACACCACCCAACGTCACACAGGCACCACCGATTAGACTTCTCACTTTCTCCAGTCAGTCGGGCCGGGCTCAGACAGAGAATTTATGCTAATTGGTCGGGTTGTGCTAAAAAAACAAAAGTAAGAAAAGGAAAAAGTCTACACAGCACTGTGTGAGCAGTGAATACTCAATGCTGTCCATAGTGCTGATTGCTAATTTTGGGGTCAATCAATTGAATTGTCAAGACGTTCTCTACTTGTTAAAATGTAGCTATTTATTTTACTCATCCAATATCTCCTTTTTGATGTAACTATACACTGATGTTGCTCAATGTAGGCTACCACAGCTTTAGAGCAGTGTTTCCATACCAGGGGTACGTGTACCCCTAGGGGTACTTGAGCAGCTTGCAGCAGTACATAGAAATATTTGAGATTGCAATTTATGTCCAAAATGATGGAAAAAAGAGGCCAAGCCCAAACACCGGCAGTTCAGTGACAAATATATTTTGTATTAATTTAGGCTACATGTACGTGGGATCCACCGCAGCTATTGTGTTTTCTCTGCGGTGCAAAGAGCACGCATGAGTGAGGGGGGTACAATTGGCATGGCAAAACAGCTCAAGGGGTACATAAGACAAAAATACTCAGTTTACTGTCATAGAGGAGTAAACCAACCAGAAAATATGTAATAAGCTGGAATCAGACAATTGTGACTTTTTTCCTTTAAAGAAAATTACTCAAAACGATTAATCGATTCTCAAAATAGTTGTTGATTAATCATTGCAGCTCTAAATGCTATCGTCACAAAAACTTGCCAGCCACTGATTTATCCACTAAAGACAAACTTTCCTGACAACTAGTCCTTGGGGTTGATTTCAGAGCAGACTGGATGTGACAGAGACTTACCCGCTCCTTCTCCTCCTGCTCTCTCTTCTTGGCTTCAGCTTTAGCCTTCTTCTCAGATTCCTTCCTGGCCTTTTCTTCTTCTTTGAATTTCTTTATTCTAGGGTCACAACTGTAGGCCGTATCTGGAGAAAAGAGGCAGAACCACTCGTCAACAAGTCATGGAGTGTTTTTTTTTTACGATAACTGATATTAACATTTAACATTGCCGTTATGGCCAATAAACTTATATTCACTGACGTCGATATGATCTGTATAAAAACAAGTTTCTATGATAATTAAATTTCATACATATCTTGAAAAACAAATGTAAACATTGTGAATTTAAAAAAAGTACGGTTATATATTTCTTTATTTCCAGAACATTTGGAAAAGCCCATAAAGCATTGATTTACCATTGTTTCCTCTCAATGTTCTCACTGTAATGCCACATGCCAGTTCTGTTAAGAGTTTACTGTCAGCTCGTCTTTCCACCAAATAGAAAAGTATCGATAAAGACTCAGATCGTTAAGCAGTCTCAAATATGATATCAATAAAAATTTGCGGCCCCCATCCCTGCACACCGACCGCAATCTACTGTTTAACTGTCTATCGATAAGTACCTCATACAACCCCTCATCAAATCATCAGAACTATCGCTTTAATGTGCCACAAAATAGTCTTAACTTTGGACATTGGCAGCCCTAAACCACAGCGAGAGGTAACTATTTGAAAACCGTTAGGACTACAATACAAAGAAATTCCTGTGCAGTGAGAACCGTAAACGTCACAGCTCGCTCATGTTTAGATTAAGCAGCCGGAAAAAAGAGAGACAAGAAGATCTTATGTTGGAGAGTCCAGCTTTCTCTGCTGCTGGTTTAGATTTCACTCTTGAGATTTGATTCGTCATTTCTGAATGCTGTTGCAGCCCCACTTCCTGATTGAGGCTGATAAGTAACAGCCCCACTTCCTGATTTATGCTGATAATTAACAGCCCCACTTCCTGATTTAGGCTGATAATTAATGCATTTTTAGTCAATATTGCCTCATGCAGCTTCACGTTATTCTTATGTGTCCTGTAAAAATCTGTTTCTGGAAGTCCGTACCGACTAGTGTTCGTATTCTGTTCATCTCCTCCTTCTTCCTCTGAGCTCTGGAAGCACGATTCTGCTTCTCAATCCATCTCCTCTCATCTCGACTGGAAAAACAAAAACATGCAAAACTCATCAGTCAGATGTAAAGATGTATAAAGATGTAAACACGTGAACTGGAATATGCTTCGGCACTTTGGGTGGGAGTCGTGATGTCGCTCACCATTCTGCCTTTTCCTTTTCCTCTTCATCCAAATATGAGAATTCCCTCCACGAATCAAAGTTGTACCTTCAATGGAAACAGCGGAAAATACTAGTATTAAGTCAAGTTTTGTCTTTTCTGACACATACAACTGCGTCACTTTCTGTTCCGACACCCGGCACCAAATGACATTTCTTTAAATCAAAGCAGAAGACACCTTACCAAAAAGAGTAAAAATTATCCACTTCTTCAAATGATGACTGCAGTGTTCCTAGTTTGGGCACGTGCTTTTTGGAAGACCACCTGGCGTTCCGCTCAAAAACAGGAACGAACGCCTCGAAAAAGTTCTCCTTGCCCTCGCTCTTTGAAGGCACGGCATTGTCGAAGGTGGGATCCACGCTGTCGAAGGCTCTCCGCTTCACGGGATCAGACAGGGTTTCTATAGCTGGGGAGGAAAACAGAGGCAAGCAGAGAAACCAAAAGGTGTGAATCATTAATTATTAGTTATTCATTTTTATTACGTTTTTTTTTTAATCATTTTTCTCCCCAATTGTACTTGGCCAATTTCCCCTGCTGCCTCTGTCGTTGCTCCACCCACTCTGCCGATCTTGGGAGAGTTGTAGACTAGCACATGCTTCTTCCGATACATGTGCCAGCTGCTTCTTCCAGACAGTGAGGAGTTTCACCGGCAAGATCACGCTATTCCCCCAGTTCCCCTTCCCCCCGTACAGGCGCCCCGACCGACCAGAGAACGAACACATACCCTCAATCTGGCTTCCCACCTTGAGACATGGGCAATTGTGCCTGTATGGACACCCCGACTTGAACCTGCGACCCTCATGCTGGTAGGCAGGGAATCTAACGTTACCGCTGCACTACCCGGATGCCCAGGTGTTTTTATTGAGGGTTGAATTTGGGGCATTTTTTCTTCATTTGGGAGATTTTGGAATAGCAAATTTACATGAAGATTTTTAGGCATAAAAATGTTGAGATAATTTACCTTTAGTTATACAGGTGAAGTAGTCATTGTCTCCCTCAACAATCTGCTCTCCTGCAGCTTTCCTCTTGTCAGGATGGTGCTTCAACACCATCGCTTTGTCTGTGCAGAAACAACAAAATAATGTTTACTACAGCAAGTGAAGAAACCAACCAAGCAGAGAATCAACCAAGCAGAGCAGGCGTAGGAAACATACTCACGGGCAGCTTTGATTTGTTTCTGTGTGGCCTTGTACCTCATGTGGGCGAGTCCCAGGACAGCATAGTGATCTTGATTCTGACAAAAACATGACGACACAAGAAGGTGAAAAGGTGTCGGTGTGTGACTGTTTTCATCCATCATATGAGCCCCTATGTATCAACTCTTTTTGGAAATACATGATACTAAACATTATTATTATTATTAAAGATCATTATATGTATAGTGTTGCTGCACCTCATTTTACATAAGCATCCAACGCAGTAACACAAAGTCTAGAGGGGAAAAAAGTAGTAACAGTTTCCAGTGAGTGTTTTTAGCTCGCCCAGGAATCAATAGGGAAACTCACTAATTTATTCAGAGTTCCACGAATAGATTCTAAAACAAATCACGATGCATCACAATTTTCTATTTGATTCAACACAAAAACGACAAGCCTGTTTGTCTTCTTATCCATTTTACAGCAGAAAACCTCAAAGACATTAACTTCACAACTAAAAATGGACTCAGATCACCGGTAATTTGAGTTCAATTCTGGTGCATTTTTTGTTTTGAGGTACCAAGTCAGACATGAGAACTACTATTAAACTATTTTTGGGGAGGAGGGGAGTTGAAAAACTGTGTGGAAGAAAACTTAAAACTGCCATGGGGGGCATGTAGACCAAAGTATTTCATCATCCAATTACACTCCAAGTGGAATTAGAAATCAAACTAGGGGTTTGATGTTGTTCTGTGTATGTTTGTTTGGATCTTATGGACATAAAATGCTGGGGAGGGAGCAAAAACTTGTGACACAGTTCTTTCATACCTTCCAGTCTTTGGGGTCGAGCGTCCGGAGCATCGGATACTCCTCCAGTTGGAACTCTTCATCCTCTGACTCCTCCGACAGCTCCTCCTCTTCCTCCAGCTCCTGGAAGGAGGCCGACACATTGCGGTTCCTCCTCTTCAAAAAGGCCTCAAACCAGCGACCCACTGGCTCCACCTGCACCTGCACTGAGGCTGAAGGACAAAGAGAGAGGAATTAAGAGTGAGTAAACACCAACATGCTGCACCAAAAAGATCCCAAAATTGAAAGCAATCAAATAATTTAAATCTTTCTACAGCTCTGATTTTTATTTTTATCTGTGACAACGATGACATATGTATCTGCAGTTCCTTCCTACACAATTTCACTTTCAAAATTCCATTCTTTTCCAGACCCTATTTTCTGCATTTTATTGTAAGATTTTGGTCTTCAATATTGAAGACATTATCTATGTAACATTACATAGTGTGTTGTCCCTAACTGCCATATCACTACATATTCACAGTAACAAATACTAGATTGTTTGAGTCTAAACATAAAGTGTGTAGTTGCATGTACACCCCCCCCCCCCCCCAATAACTTCCAAAACCTGGAAAATACCCAATTCCTTTTCAATAGATTTTCCGAACCTGTCTAAGATCGTGGATCTGATGGGGACAGCAGGTGCTCAGAAATTATGTAATGAACGTTGACATAAGGTAGCGTTATAAATATGGTAGGTTGTTGTTCAGTGTAACAGCAAAAATCTATCAGATCCAGGCACCAAGATCTGCCAGCTAGCTAGTTGCCAGCAGCTAACTAAGTGAAATCACTGCATTCATTCAGTGGGGGGCAGCCATAATACCAGCATTCACATTAACGCCCAGTCGGAATAATAATAATAGAGAAAAATCAATATGAACAACCAAACATGAAGAGGCAGTGCCATTGGATGGTCTATGCATAAGTACTGTACAACATCTAGCGTAAAGCCTTGCTTTTTAGCTGCATGCTAACGAGTACCAGCAGCAGTGATATCTGAGCTTAGCTGGCTCACTCTGGCCTCCTTCAATGCTTACCGACAACGGCGTTACAGACGGTCGTCACGTCCCCTTCCAGTGCTTCTAACAGCATCGTAGATAGTGGAACTACACGACCATTCAGGTGCGAAAACGATTGAGTCAAAGCTTGCTAAAGTGCCGGTGCGTGGCCCGCTCATTAACACACCACATGGGCCTCCCTCACACAAGTGTCAATCTGGGAAGGAGTGCTGGTGTCACGCCGCAATCGTTTCCGTGTCGTCGTGGTTTTGATTGGTCAGCGTTTTCGTTCCGGTAGAGCGTGTTTGTTTAACTTAGCAATGCATCTCCCTGAAATATCCTATTATATCGCTTTCGATCAATGTACAACGCTGTGTTAATATTATTAACGATATGACGTTGTTAGTCTAGTAGACGCAAATGTTTGTTTGTTTTTCAGCAGTGGTCCGGCGTCAATAAAACTCCGACATTTGTTTCCGGCCATCTGTACACAGTAGCGGAAGTTCAAACCTGCTGTGTAATTGTACAGCTGCAGCAGCAAAAAAAAATCGGGAGCTAGCTACATTTTATTACCATAAAACATGCCGGATTATTTGGGAGGCGACCAAAGGAAGGTCAAAGAAGAGGAGAAGGATGACGGGCCCATCAGATGTAAATATCTCTGAAAATAGTTGTAAACACCATTAGTTAGCTAACACTAACCTTACTAACCCAGCTAACCTAACGTTAGCTTAGCTTGCTGCTCATTGCTAGGCTTTTTCACATGGCTAAAATAACCTACGTTATTACATTTATTACACTTGGTATGTTTAACATACAAAGCATAATGCGAGTTAACAGGTCATATGAGAAGACGTAAACCTTTACTAATGTGGTCATGTCAAAAACATGCATTTCGTTTTTGTCGATTCATCGTCAGTTCAATCTCATGACTTGTTTTTCATCTTCATAACAGCTTTGGATGAAGGGGACATTGCCCTGTTGAAAACTTATGTAAGTAACATAGAACTTGTGAAAATGAAAGTGGGCATGTTTTGCTTCATGTTAAGCTTCTGTAATGTCATATTTGTTGTATGTCGACAGGGCCAAAGCACATACTCCAGACAGATCAAACAAGTGGACGATGACATCCAGAATCTGCTCAAGAAGATCAATGAGCTGACAGGTATGTGATTTGGGCCTTTGTGTCGGCTTACTATACTGACAGTCCAACAGTGTTTTCTTCTGTAACTGTAGCCCCAAAGTGACCCCACTACTGTATATGTGTGTGTATATATATATATATATATATATATATATATATATATATATATATATATATATATATATATATATATATATATATGTGTCAGTGATCAAATCATCAAATCCAGCACACCTGGGAAGCAGAACATGTCATGAAAACTCCCAAGGTTCCTGTCGGCACTAGGAAGCTTCTCCTCTCCTAAATACGGCACAGGCTGTGGAAAGACTGCTTTTGAACGGTTGTTTCATGCAGCAGTATCATTTAAGTATACATAATATATGTATACAAGTATATGTATGTGTGTGTGTGTGTGTGTGTGTGTGTGTGTGTGTGTGTGTGTGTATATATATATATATATATATATATATATATATATATATATATATATATATATACACAGTATATATATATATATACACACACACACACATACATGGAGTACAGTAGTAGGGTCACTTTGGGGCTACCATGACTGGTACCAGCAGAAGATCCATGGGCATGTCTGAGCTGGTTTCAGACTGGATGCTGTGTTGTGTGTTTTAAGTCACTGTCATGTTCTGTGGCTCTGCTAGGCATTAAGGAGTCAGACACCGGCCTGGCTCCTCCAGCTCTCTGGGATCTGGCTGCTGACAAACAGACTCTGCAGAGCGAGCAGCCGCTGCAGGTGGCAAGGTACGGCAAGAAGCTCATCATCTCGTATTTACATTAAAACTTGGTACAGCACATAAACCATTATTTTTTCCATCAACACATGTGATGGGCGTAATGTGTGTGCCGAATATGCTAGAATTCACTGCATTCTGCAATTATGTGCATTCTCTTGTGATTATGCTAACAGATGCACAAAGATCATCAACGCAGACTCTGAGGATCCCAAGTACATCATAAATGTAAAACAGTTTGCAAAGTTTGTGGTGGACCTGAGCGACCAGGTGGCTCCGACTGACATAGAGGAGGGCATGAGAGTCGGGTAAGACAGAATTATTATTCAAACATATGAAATATTATTTAAAAAAAAATCTCACTTAGCTCACCTGTCTGATTAGTCTTTGCCTACGCTGATATTTTTAACTCTACGTGTGTCTCTCTTTAGTGTTGACAGGAACAAGTACCAGATCCACATTCCTCTGCCTCCTAAAATTGACCCCACTGTCACCATGATGCAGGTGTGAGAAATTATGTAAACAGTCAAATTTGTTAACATGTATTGCAATTCATATCTCAATTCCAATAAAAGACAAAAAAGGGAAAAACTTTTTACCTGGGCACTTCAAACAGACTACCCGAAGTAAGACATTGGAGCACAGTCTTCAGTGGACGTTTCTTGCAGGGGGTGCAGTGAGTGCTCCAGTGTCTTACTTCAAGTAGTCTGTTTGAAGTGCTCAGGTAAAAAGTTTTGCTATGTACACTGTCCTTCACTGTTGATCACCAGGACCCTTTTATTCCAAACATTTATGAAGTGCATTGGACTTCACTGTTGGGACTTTAAAACAAAACCAAAATAGATTTTCATAAATAAATATCATGTAGCGCTAGGCCTCAAAGGTACTCCAATCCACAGGGACTGAGCTTACTTTTAGTTTACTTTTTTGTATAATGAAAGTGTCTTTGATTCAACAGAGGTATTGAAATAAGTACAGTATTGTTATAAAACCGTTAGTTTTAGCACCAGTATTGAAAGATTTCCAATAATCCTCAGTCTTATTACTGAATCACCCACCACAGCAGTTGATTATAGATGGTGTAGTTCTTCCTCACATACAGTAGCTCTAATAACGCCTCTTCCTCCATGTCTGGTAGGTGGAGGAGAAGCCTGATGTCACCTACAGCGATGTGGGTGGATGTAAGGAACAGATAGAGAAGCTGAGGGAGGTGGTGGAGACGCCGCTGCTACATGTGAGTATTCACTAACCTCTTCCAACACTAACCTCTTCCTCACTGTATTGTCTTTCTAATTAGTGTAAACTAAAGTGATGACACACTATAGTCTTTTTGGATGACTGCATATAGCATAATCTGCATATCTGAAACCAATATGAACTGACGATAACGTCAAAAAGACGAGCAGGGTAACAATAACAAAAGACTGTAGCTATACTTCTCCCACCTGTTTCCAACACATTTCATTGACAGTCTGTCACAGAGTTTTGCCTAAATTGTGGGGTCTCTCCACAAATACCAACCAGGTCGATTTGCTTTTCATTTGTATCCATCGTTGTGTCGTTGTCCTCCATGTTAACTCTGCTCAGCCAAGCTGCCATGACACCAAAATTCTGACGGTTGTCTCAGGTGAATGCCATAAGATTTACCGTACTGATTGTCATGGCAACACTGACAAATTACAACATCCTGATCATGTCTCATGCATCAAGATCAGATTTTGTACCTCATATCCATGTGATCCAGTCAAAATAAGACTCAATGCAGCTTTTTGCTGTTCACACTGATTGATCTGCATCACATATGCGAGGGAACAATCTGAATTGGGAGATTTTGAGTCACTGTGTGAACGACACGTATCCTTGCCGTTAACCAAATTCAGCCAAATATATTTTTTTTTTGTTTTGTTTGTTTGTTGTTTGTTTGTTTTTGCTGCCCACTGCATAACCATAACGCACACATTTCAGCTCTGCACTGATTCATTCTAAATCCAGACTCAAGTTTCCAGTTCAGTCTAGTTTACCTCACTTAATGAAACGGAGCTCTTCTTTTCCATGTGGAAGAGGCTGATGTTCCCTCCTGTGTTTTACTGTGTTCTTCCTCTCCAGCCTGAGCACTTTGTGAATGTGTTTTACTGTGTTCCTCTCCAGCCGGAGCGCTTTGTGAATCTGGGCATCGAGCCTCCTAAGGGCGTGCTGCTGTTCGGGCCGCCCGGCACGGGGAAGACGCTGTGCGCCAGAGCCGTGGCAAACCGCACCGACGCCTGCTTCATCAGAGTCATCGGCTCCGAGCTGGTGCAGAAGTATGTTGGAGAGGTGAGGATGCCAGCAGATAAACACACTCCCCGCTCTTGAGCAAGGCATTCCTCCAAGGCAAGCCCTCTTTAGGCCGTCCATCCGATGTTCTGACGGAATCCTTCCTTTATATAAAAGTGAGCAAGTGGGCTCTGTCTGATTAAATTTTTGTCCCAGTGATGATGTCACAATGCCTATGAGCCCGCACTGCAGGCGAGCCTAGGGTTTCCCTATTATCAACAAATTTGCCTCAAACTTCAACTTGGACTGGAGGTCAACGTTCAACGTTCAAGGTCACTGTGACCTCACGAATGCCATTTCCAAGCTCGTTAACTCAAAATTTCATCACATTTGGCCCAAATGTCCACTTGGACTCCAAGGTTCAAGGTCATTGTGACCTCACGAACGCCATTTTCTAGGCGCTAATACAATATCTCAGGAATGCCTTTACAGAATCTCGGCACATTTGGCACAAACGTCCACTTGGACTCAAGGATGAACTGATTACATTTTGGTGGTCGGTGGTCAAGGTCACTGTAGTCTCGCTGGCCAGCCTCTTCTCCCTTCCGTCCGAGGAGTCTGGCGCCACAGGTCTCCATAACTGGGATAAACCCTCCCCTGCTCTACTCTGCTCTCCCATTCGAGCGACTGTTTCGTTGGCAGCCGGATGTCCGCTCCCGGCTTATTACAAACTCTGTCATTGGCTCCGACCATGTCAATCAGAGCGGCTTCCGCTCCCTCCTCCCTGTGTGTCGCTGTAAATAGTGCCCTGCCGCCTCAGTGAAAACAACAACGCTAACTAGCTAGCAAGCTAACGGCAGAAACCTACACGCTAGCTCGTTGCTACACGCTGAAAACGGCAAGTTTGATTGTTTGAAACTTTTTTCCAATTGCACTGCCGCTAAGCGCCGCCCATCGCAATCCCACTATGGAGACCTGCGGCGCCAGACTACTCGGACGGAAGGGAGAGGAGGCTGGCCAGCGAGACTAAGGTCACTGTGACCTCACGAACGCCATTTTCAAGCTCGGTGTTGCGTGTGTTCTCCACTTGAGCCTTGTTTTATTTATGTATGTGGAGGCCGTAACACTCGGTAACACCATATCTCAGTAACGTCTTGATGGAATTTTGTCACTTTTGGCTCAAACGTCAAAGTCTGGAACTCTGGATAGACATGGATGTCGATTGTCGACTGCTCACTTGTTGGCGGAGGCATATATCTGCGGTGCCACTGGTGTAACGATCGGCGGTGCAGTGCACCGGGGCCCACAGCTGTCAAGGGCCCATGAAAAGCGAGTCTCGCTTTGGGGAGACGTAACGTACTTAAGGTTTCTGCTGCAGTCCGACTCCAAATAAACCTCGATGCTGTATTATGCAGTCAGCACTTGCCCTCGTGTACCTTACTAGGCTAACAAATGCTATTAGCTTTAAGTTTAGTTTACTGGATTCAGTGGATTGGCGTCATCGTATGGGAAAATACGAACGCGTTCTCTTTCCAACGTGTCTTCAGCAGAGTCTCCTGTGAGGTTCTGGTGACATCATTGACCATATATGGAGTTGGAGCAAGAGAGGAGCAATATCCCTTCACGTAGCGTAGCCGGCCCTCTTGTTTAGATGCACAATAGACGGCTAACAATCTGCCTGACGGAAAAAAATAATGAGTGAGTCCATATTTTCTATAACAATATAATTGTTAGTAGGTAGAGCCCAGAGCAAATATTTGCACTGGGGCCCATGGCAATGACGTTACGCCACTGCGCGGTGTGGTCGTTCTAGTTTGTGTGTGTAATCCTGGTCTTCCCCCTTTATTTCTTTGTTTCCCAGGGAGCCAGGATGGTGCGTGAGCTGTTTGAGATGGCCAGGACCAAGAAGGCCTGCCTTATCTTCTTTGATGAAATCGATGCTATTGGAGGTAGAGTTTGGTTCACAGTCCCATTCTATCTTCTGTAAAGTCAGCTATGTGGTGTACAAAATACAATGTATATGTTTTATGATTCTTCAGACATGGCTTTAACCTTCCTCATGGCCTATTCACACGGGACTAACAGACCTGCCAACCTGCACGCATTTTTTGTACCATGCACGCATTTTGGCATCAATGTACGCTGGTACGATTTGTCCATTAAAACTACACAAAACGGCATTGATGCCTGTGATTCAAGATTCAAGAGATTCAAGATTTTTTTATTGTCACTCCGTGGTACAAGTATCACGTGTGAAATTCTTGTGCTGTGGACTCTGTTTACAACATAGTACAAATATAACAGGGCATATGAGTGCAAAAACAACAAGAGACACAACAAGCAATAAGGCAGTACTGAGTAAGCAATAAGGCAGTAATAAGGCAATAAGGCAGTACATTGAACTCAATGGTGCACATGCAATATCTAATGCTGAATTCCAGACATCTGGGACGTGGGTGTTTCCCAGTGGAAAACCTTCAAAGCATTCCAGAGCACAAAGGCAAAACGCAAGCAAGAAACATGGCGGACCGCGACAAACTTTGTTTTGTTTGGCAAATGGCAAGACAGCTTAACAACGAGCAGAGCACCCTCCTTGCATATTTAAAAGAAAATGAGGAGCAGCAACGACACATGAGGTAACATACTCTATTATACATTTTATTTAGGCACTTAATACTTTGGACTACATACTCCATGGTTGCGGCCATTGTTGTGTGACATCAGGCAACTGATTCCCAGCCTAGTGGGGGTAGATTTTTCAGTGCACTTTTCCTAATAGGAGGCCAGAAAATCCAAAGGTTGTGTGGAAGGCAGCATAGTGTGTTCTGTATTGTGAATCCTACTTCACCCTGTGGTGATAATCTGCCCAATTGACGAAAGGAATGAGTCTCTAGCCAATCAGAGGCAGAGGAGGGCGGGTCATGACTTTGGCTTCAACTCCTTGCCGTGGGCGTGTAAACAATTGTTTTTTCCCGCCTCTCAAACATGGCTGCTGCAGTCTTTACAAACGACCACAGCTTGTGGATAAAGCAGATGCACAGAGCAAAATATGGAATTACTTTGCTTACTGTCAGGGCAAGCCTACGGACACAACACAGCCTGTCTGTAAACGATGTTTCAAAACTATGCAGGCGAAGGGAGTCCAACTTGGCCAAACACCGTGACTGAAAGAGAGTCAGGTTAGCGAATGTGATAACGCTAGTAACATACGTTAATTATATGCCCTCAAGGCAAACGATTGTTTTGTGTCAAGCAAACTTTTCCCCCCAGTTTTTGACGAGGCAATAAATACAAATAAATAATATGGTAAATGGTAAATGGCCTGCATTTATATAGCGCTTTTATCCAAAGCGCTTTACAATCAGTAGATAGTCTACATTCACCCATTCATACACCGATGGCGACAGGCTGCCACGCAGGGTGCCTACACACCATCGGGAGCAAGGAGGGTTAAGTGTCTTGCCCAAGGACACAACGACAGCAGCTGGGAGGGAGCGGGGATCGAACCGCCAACCCTTGCGTCATTGGCCAACCCGCTCTACCTCCTGAGCTAAAGCCGCCCCAATTTAATAATAATAAAATGTACGAGGCACTGTACATAAATGAGTTTTTCCCCATCAAGCTTTTAAAATGAATCGGAATAAAATCAGTTGCGCTGCCTCTAGTAAAATAATCATGAGAAACACCTACCAGCGAGAAATAATTTATGAGGTACTTTGGCACCAGACTTTTAACAATTTTAAAGGCCAACATAAGTTTACAATAAAAATTACAATTAAGCCGTTTAAAATGTGCATTGGTTAGATGAGTACGTGGGTGGGCCTTTAAGATGACTCGAATCAGTTTGTTTTGTGCTGTTTGAAATTTGTTTTTTAGACACTGTGGTAGTCCTGAATACCAGGAGATGGCAGCATAATCAAAGTGACTCTGAACTAGAGCCCCTGCCAGAGTGTGTAGAATTGGGCTGTCCAGAAAGGAAGCCTTTCTAACGAGGAACTTTATTTTGCCGTTTATCTTGATGAGGTCCTTTACAGCCATATTTTCACCAGATAAACATTTGTCCAGAATAGGGATGTTCATCAATTATCGAAAATCGATAATTGATCGCATTTGGATCGATTTTTTTAATTATTAAAAAAAAAAAAAAAAAAAAAAATTGACTAGGTTTGGGTGGAATTCGTTCCTCCTCGCCCCACTCCATTGCACAGCCGACTAACGTGAGGTGGAGCTTCATATAGTCTCTAGTTTTCTGGCTGGGCACGGGCCTTTGTGCCAACAAAACTGTTTTAAACATGGGAAATTCACACCGGCATGCGCCGGGGACAGCAGTGTTGGAAAGGAGACACATTGAAATAAAGAGTTCATTGAGGAGAACACGTTGTCTTTCGTATTTTCTGCCATAGGCATTCATTTTGTAAAAAAATTGAAAATCGAAAATTTTCGAAGTATTAATATGATCGATAATCGATAATTGATCGTTAATTTTCACCGATTATCGATTTTGAATTTTTTTCAAAATGAACATCCCTAGTCCAGAATACAGCCTAAATAGTTTACATTGTTCTTTGCAGTTATGAGGGACTCTCCAATCTTCACCTCAAAACCTGGACACCTGGCCAATTTAATCTTGGAACCGAACATAATGGCTTCAGTCTTCCACAGATGGAGGGATAATCTGTTATCTGAAAGCCATTCACATACATTTTTAAGTTTGTCACCAAGTGTGTTTTCCACAACAGATTTATCACTGTGATACTAACAAGACTGAATCATCAGCATATAAAAAAAGGTTACAAAAGGTGGCCGATTTAAAGTCATTTACATATAATAAAAAGAATAACGGACCAAGGATGCTCCCCTGGGGCACCCCCCATCCCAGGAATCTAGACTCAGAGAGAGTACCGTTAACGTCCACCATTTGAGTGCGATTTGATAGGTAGGAGTTGACCCAATTAACACGTTCACTGCCATTGACGAGATATCTCGGCTTACAAAATCCAACGGTTGACTGCCAATGACGAGATATCTCGGCTTAAATTTTTTTTTTTTTTTTTTGACGGTGGGACGTGGATCAACGCCCCCCACGTCTCCTATAAAAATATTGGAGCCACCGAACGTGTACAACCCATTCCACCGACCCACTAAGTGGCGACAGTGCTCTCCATTCTAGAAAAAGCGCGATGAAACCATTCTCATACAGTAAAATGGATTGGCGAAAACGCTTTCGCTTTCGCGCTGATTGCTGGCGGTGGGGGATGGCAAATTTGCATAATAGATTATGGGTGTAACACACTTTGAAACACGCAGCATAAATAAGACCAGAATCGCAAAAGAAACCCCGTTTCTTGGGGTTTCTCAACCGAAACCCCAAGAAACGAGCGAGCCCATCCAGACTTGCCCAGCGGCCGCCAGCAGACAGGAGCAGCAGCAACTCGCTTGTGACACGCCCGCTGCAGCCAAGAAGAACACACACGGAGGGAGGAGTTTGAAGTAGAGGGGTGTTTCCTGCTGTTATGGAGGAAATTACTGTTCAAAACTATTGTTTAGATGTCTGACGTCTTACTGATGCCAAAAATGAATGGTTAAAGTGACTGTTCTATCGAATTTCACAAAAAGCTATTTATCTCAGCTTAAATCTTCAGACGCTGAAACCATGCTGTATTAAAGTGCTAATGCCTACATAACTACTAACTCTACAAACTAACTCTTTTAGACAGAGAAAGCACACATTCTATTAGTTCTTTTGAGATATTTTGTGTTCACAAAATCTTAGCAGAAAAGAATCCTCGGGTCTTGAAAGATGAGCCAGAATCCTCAAAAAAACCCTCTGGCAGAAGCTACCTACAGTAAAAAAAAAATGGCTGGCAGTGAATGTGTTAAGGGCCAACTCCCCGAAACCCAATTTCATTAATAAAATGCTATGGTCCACTGTATCGAAGGCCTTTTGTCAATCCAACATGACCATACCACATACCACATGATGCGGTGTGACGCAGCAGTGCCGGTGTGTGGTACTCAAATTATTTCCCCAAGGTTGGCAGGTCTGGACTAATGTTACCTGGAGATGTGAAGTGTAATAGTTGTAATAGTAATATTTGTAATAGTCATTGTTGAATCTAATTATATGCGAAACAAACTAATTTCTATTTCATAATTTGTTTTGCCATTTAATAATGTTTAATTTCTGTCTTCCTGACATAATACCATAATATAAAGTTTATATGTAGTACTTTTCAAAACAAAAGTTACAAAGTGCTCAACAAACGGGCAGAAAAGGAAACAAAATAAATGTCAGTATAAACTCTGCAAGTAAAATGGAGGCAGCAGTGCGGAATCCCTTTTATAATATTTTATAATCTCTTTAGATCCTTTATATTTTATTTGTTTATGTCTTGTATATTTGTTCTTATCAATGTTAATAAGCAGTGCACCAAGACAAATTCCTAGTATGTGAAAACATACCTTGGCAAATAAAAGGATTCTGATTCTGGAACTCTATGGGAAGGTTTTTAAGTGCATTTTGTGCAGCAAATTCCAGTTTTGCTTTGCTAAATCAAGAAATAAAAAAAACTTTACCTTTTATACAATTGTATCCATAGCAACATTGATTTCTGTGAATTTGGCTATCTTGTGCAAATCTGTTTCACGTAATAAAGCGTGTGGCAGGGTTCTGCCAAGGTGCTTGAAGTGCTTGGATTTTGAGGGGAAAAAATCAAGTCCTGGAATACCTTGAAAATAGCCCCTTTTTTAAAAGGTGCTTAAAAGTCCTTGAATTTCACATGAACCACATAACGCTGTCTGTCAGTGACTGTCACGTCTTATATTTTGACCAAAGTTGGTATTAACTCATTCATGGCCAGTTTAGGACTGCCAATATTTAGCACAGGCCAAAGATTTTCATAATTGTTGGTCATCTTTCAAGACCCACAGTAAATTATCTATTAGCACCAAAGTGATTTGCAATACCTCAAAATGAAGATGTACGTCTCTGGGTTCACCAGGAAAAAAAAAGTGAGCTTTTAGCATGTTCTGTACTCTACTTATAGCCATTTATATACACCCTGTTTTCACCAAAAAGGTCTCTCTGAGAAGATAAATTGCAGAAAATGGCATTTTTGTAAATCACACAATCTCAGGCAGAACTCGCTCTCAATTCTTTTATTTTGAACTGTATTGACATCAGACATGTAAATATTATTCGTTATGACACAAATGACAAAAAAAAAAAATATATATATATATATATATACATGAAGTGCTTTTTTTACATTCAACAATACAGTTTACTCAGTGTGAGTGAGTGTGATCATAGAATAGAATGCAGAGATCAGTGTAGTCTCTCTCTCACACACACACACACACACACTCCTTACCGCGAGATCATCCGGGTCCTGTCGCATTGGAATCCAGTCTTCCTTGCCCTCGACAGGAAAGTGGCCGTGCTGCTTGGCTCTGTGTGAAAGCCATTTCTGTGGCGAGGCTGCTGTTCTCCTCCTCCTCACACAGTTGTGACTCCGTCTCGTCTCTTTCGGGCTGGGACACAGGAACGGGGTCCAGGGACCAGGATCGATCATGTTGGTCACGGGTTTGACTACAACTGATCGATGTCCGCTGCCCTGCAGCAAGCCGATCAGTTCGTGCAGCGTGCCGAGGGGTGTTTCAATGGCGTTTCTCCTCTGCACAAGGAAGCGCGTTTCTCCGTTTTCTGTTTTTGCTCCTGCTCATTTCAAAACAACAGCTGCGGTATGTGTTTGATAACGTGTTGTCGGCTTGACTTTGAGGCTAGGGACCTGATAACATGTCACAGGCTGGGGAAGTCTTTGAACTACGCGCTGCACTAATAAAAACAAAAACACGTCAAACACGTCTTTGGCGTGGATGGCTATTCCTGATAACACGTCAAAGACGTCTTTGGCGGTGAATGAGTTAAAGACAAAAGGCACTTACTGAGGTATGAGCATCTGTTCAAAGTCAAAACAATATTTAGACAAATATTTTCCCATCCCATTCTCACAAGATTGATAATAGAATTAACTTGTTAAAGACTAAATGTAAAATAATGCAAATTTGATGCCCCTTTTGGGCCAAATCTATATTTGAAAATCAATTTTGATTTGAAGTCCTTGAAAATGGAAAAAATTGTGCTTGAAAGTCCTTGAGTTTCGTTTTGTAATGTCTGTATGAACCCTGGTGTGGGCAGTAATTAATTAGCATGAGGTCCCAACGTAACACCAGTCCTCTGAGTAGAACTTTAGACCAGGAAATCACCTTGTGTGGAAGATATTTCTGTCTTCGCTGTAACTGAGAAACTCTTCCATCCTTCTGAACCCTTCCAGGCGCACGTTTTGACGACGGCGCCGGCGGAGACAATGAGGTCCAGAGGACGATGCTGGAGCTCATCAACCAGCTTGACGGCTTCGACCCGCGAGGCAACATCAAGGTGCTGATGGCCACTAACCGGCCCGACACCCTGGACCCCGCGCTCATGAGGCCCGGACGCCTGGACCGCAAGATCGAGTTCAGCCTGCCCGACCTGGAGGTGAGCACCGCACCCCGGCTCACAAACTGGCTTATCGAGGATGTGATGAGGAACAAATGACAAAACAAAAGCAGGATAACAGCAGGAGTACGGAAGTACTATTGAATCAAACAAGCGTGAATTCGCAATAGCCGTGACCACGTACGTACACTACATGCATCCACGCATTAATGCATTCACACACACCCCACCATGAATTTCCAAAATGCAGGATGGCAGGGGCAGGGCCCACCCTACTCTGCCTCTGCCATCCTGCATTTTGCAAATTCCTCCCCACACCAATTGGCATGAACACAAACACACACCTTTACACACACGCTTGACCTCCATGCCAAATTTCAGCCTCCTAGGGTGAACTGTGGCTGCCAAAGGGTGGAGAAATTTTTGTGGACGGACCATCCAACTGATGGAGCAACCTGTAAAAGCGCTGCTGGTCGCAGCTAAAAGTTTAAAGTTTCGGGTGAAAAGGGGAAACGGGTGGCTGAAATCACACCTCTGGTAGTCTCTCCCCAGACTCAAGTATTACGTCGAATCGCTGCGCTTTGAGACTAGGTACATCTCTGGTAACTTGCACAGTTGTCATGTTTGTCTGGGATAAGTACAGATTCCCTGTGTGTAGATAGTCATCATTTCCTTGGTTTCTTGTTGTGTTGTCTGTTTCTTTTAAATTATGGTTAATTCTCGTAAATTTTCAAGACATGAACTCTTTCTGCACATCGAATGGGATCTCATTTGAGAGTTGTCCCTGGGTCTGTGTTTCAGGGTCGTACGCACATCTTCAAGATCCACGCCCGCTCCATGAGTGTGGAGAGAGACATTCGCTTTGAGCTGCTGGCTCGTCTCTGCCCCAACAGCACCGGTAAGAACTAGGGCTGGGAATCACCCCATGACATGATGATATCACGATACTTAAAGTGTAACTAACCCCCAAAACACTTTTTTTCAGCTTTTAATCAATGTATATGGCTTTTGGGGTGGTATGTGAAGGATTCTGGTCAAAATCGCCACATTTGAGACCAAATTGTTACAATTGTACAAAGTGTATTGTGTTCAGCAGCAAAAGTGCATGGCTGATTTGGGACATCGTTAAGTCACGGTGGTGTTTGCACGTGGTGTACTTCAATGTCAATCTAATTGTATATTATCAGTATACTTTATTATGCATTAAATGTCGCGTGAGCCCTTTCTGGGTGCTGTGACAACGCGAGGCGTTGTAGGTAATTGGCTAGTGTGGCTAATGCTAGCTAGGTAGTTATCTTACATGGCAGTAAAACGCCACTGAATAACCAAATTGATATAACTTTTAACCATTTCGAGTAACACTGTTTCCATACGGACCACCAGCATTGATTAGTTGTTTATGACGTGGCTATATTTATAACGTAATCCATTTTTCCGGTTTATAATTCGGGTCTGAATACAGCCAAAGAGTATAGTGGGACAAGAGGAGTGTCTTTCCTTGTTTTTTCAAATGAATCTGGGGGGGGGGGGGGTAGTCCCCCTTTAAGTCACAATACAATATTATAGCGATTTAAATAATAGTATATCGATTCCTAGGCTCGCCCACTGAGTGGGCTCGCATACACAGCTCAGCCGCTGTGGCCTCGCCCACAGCTCGGCTGCTGCGTGGCCTCACCTGCACTATTGGCATGCACAATTGCTCAACTTCGCATCACTGATGACATCACTTACTGATGACCTCACAATTGCTTGAGTGACCATCCCTGATCACATCATGGAGTGCTCGAGTGACTCAGTGCACAATTGCTCAACTTCGCATCAGTGACTACGTTTACATGCACACAATATTCCAGTTTTTGCCCATATTTGGAACATGACAATATTCCGACTAAATGAATAATCCACTAATATTCCCGTTTACATGCAGCTGTAGCTTGCCCTCCCGACACGTGAGGGGGGGGAGATGCAGGTAGGCAGAGTTTTTCTGTTGAGAATAAACAGAGCAGCGCTATTCTTACCAGCATCACTTGGTCCATTTCAGGAGCTTGCTGCTGGAAAGTTTGGCGTTGCGATATTTGCACATCCAAGTCTTTCATAAAAAGTAGGCTAGTAGTACGTTATTACCTCGCAGGCTCGCAAGCACTTTGGTCTTCCGTGGGCACCACTCTCTCTTTAAATATCTCTCTCTTTAAATCGATGTTTCTCATCTGTGAAAGAAAAGCCCACATTTCAGGGGGCCCTGAGAAGAAAAGAAAAGCCCCCTGAAATGTGGGCTTTTCTTTTCGCATGCCAGAGATGATCGATTATATGATTATATCGCCTCTTCTAGTGCTTTCTAGCACACATCAGCTGACCACAAATAGGCAACATGCGTCGCAAACGGCAGTAAAAACCCTGATTGAGACGCATATTCCGCACTGTATACATGATCAAAGAATCCTCATAAAACCAGAATAATACTGGAATAACAAACGTCTTAATCGGAAAAAGGCCAAATTCTGAAAATGCAACTGGAATATGCTGTTTACATGACCCTTATCAAATTCAGAATATTGTCATTTTCCGAATAATAGTGGAATATTGTGTGCACGTGAACGTAGGCACTAAAGATTTACCTGTATGAAAATTTCACATCACGATTATCGTGACCAAAATGATCAGTTATCGTATTATCACGGTATTAGTAAAAAATTGCTGAAAATGTTCAAAAAGTACTGAGACACTGAAATCATTTTACAACATTTTATATTGAAAACTCAGACCCAAAAAGGATTGATACTCACTGAAATAATTTCTCTAAGGCTGCACGTTTACATCTGGGAGACTGTTGCCAACTTTAGTTGATGATGACAGTATTTATTTACCATGTTTTTCAAAGCACGGTACCACGGTTTTAATGATAATGAAAATTTGAAACTGTACGGTTCTCGTAAGGAATTTTATCACGGTTATCATTAAAACCGGTCCGGGTGGGGTCGTCAAAAGGGCCTTTCTGTGTTGAGTTTGCATCTTCTCCCCGTGCCCCCAAAAACATGCAATATCCTGGTTGCTGATGTGGTGCCTCCTCTGGTCGTTAAGGGCGCCTGTTCGGAGGGAGGGGAACTCGTTGGAATAGCGTGATCCTCCCACGTGCTATGTCCTACCAGTGAAGCTTCCCCTGTCAGGTGAAAAGAAGCGGCTGGCTACTGCCCATGTCTCGGAGGAAGCATGGAGCCAGTTTCGGCTCTCCCCAGATCGGCAGAGGGTGGAGCAGCAACCAGGATAAATAAATTAAAATTAGCACTAATGGGGGATAAAAATGGGATAAAAAATCGGGGGGGGGGGGATGGTTATTGTTACATCCCTAGTAGTCACTGATGACGTGAGTGAGAGATCAGTAGTGAGAGAAAAGTAGAGTTTGCACATTGACTGATGATGTCATACACTGTGACATCATCAGTGACATCACAATTGCGACATCACTGATGACATCGATTGCTCGAGTGACATGACCGATGATGTCATAAGACATTGTGACATCATCAGTGACATCATTACTGACAAATTATCACAAATCTCAATGTGGGACCAACAGTGCAGACAGAGAGCCTACTTACTCAATTTTGAATGAATAAATATGATGATGATGATTGTAATGAGATTTATTACCTTTTTTCAACTGCAAATTATGTACCCCCATGACTTACCAATACCAACACTGTCATAAAAACCTATCATAAATGTTGCATGCATTTGACAATTTTAAGAAAATATGGCAATACTTGGCATTCATGCGATACGATATATTGCCACACAAAACATCACGATTCTGTACTATGCTGTATTGATCCCCCACACCCCTAGTAGTAAGAACAGCCACCTCTTGTCTTCTGCCACAGGCTCCAAACTCAATTTCACACTAAAGGTGCTGGCAGGGTTCTGCGCACCCTCGACTTGGAGCCTTGCCGCCGACCAGCGGCGACAGCGAGACTGTGCATACTCGAACGTTAACTCAGCGCGTTGGCTGCAGTACATGTTCAAAACGTTATCGTGTCGTTTACCAAGAACTTGCAATCATGTCAGTGGAGGGACATTTTATTGTCCCTCCATTTCAAACTCATTCCGGTGAGCCTGCAGAAGGCTTTGCTAGATGAGCGACAAGCACTGTTAAATGAGGAAATGGCATTCCCTCATTCCTCACAACAAGGAGTTGACACCGCAGAGTCGCATTTTCGAGGAGCTGCACGCCCCCCCCCCCCCGCCGAGCTGCGGCGATAGGACGCCCAGCTGCGGCGACCCCCTCGGCGCAGTCAGCGCCGGTGATTTCGCTCGAGCATAATTTGCGCTTAAGGCCGTTGACATCTCTTAAAAAATAATCCTTTCTACCTTTTCTTTCTTCCATGATCATTCTAGGGTTACAGGAATACTCTTGACCATTCTGCTGTTGTACTAATTGAAAGTAGTGCCGAAACAATTAAATTGACAGAACATGGATCGACTACAATTTTGATAGCGTTTAGGCGCTTTCGTCATTTATCAGATAGAAATACTAGCTTCACAAATGCTGAGATTTGCTGTATTTCTCAGTTTCATATCATTATAAAATTAATAATTTGTTTTTGTTTGACTGGTGGTCAGACAAAGTAAGACATTTTATGACATCAGTTTGTGCTCTGGTAACTTGTGATGGCTTCTTTTTTTTTTTTTTTTTTTTTTTTTTTTTTTTTACATTTTATAGACAAAATTTGTTTTTCTATAGACTTCTATAGAATTGATGGATTAATCGCTAATGAAAATCATATGATTCTTGAAGCTGCTCTGGAGAAGACCGCAAATGCCTAAAAATCAAGTTTTTGTTCAGTGGTGTAGTACTGATAAGTGACCACAAAGGTGCAGTGTAGCATCATATCCAGTCAGTCACAGATGTACTAGTCTCGCTGGAGGAGTCTGGCGGGGCAGGTCTCCATTGTTTAATTGCGATGGGCGGCGCTTAGCGGCAGTGCCCTTGGAAAATAGTTTCCAACAATCCAATTTGCCATTTTCAGCGTGTAGCAATGAGCTAGCGTGTAGGTTTCTGCCGTTAGCTTGCTAGCTAGTTAGCGTTGTTGTTTTCACTGAAGCGGCAGGGCACTATTTATAGCGACACAGAGGGAGGAAGGAGCGGAAGCCGCTCCGATTTACATGGTCGGAGCCAGCATTGATTAGTTGTTTATGACGTGGCTATATTTATAACGTAATCCATTTTTCCGGTTTATAATTCGGGTCTGAATACAGCCAAAGAGTATAGTGGGACAAGAGGAGTGTCTTTCCTTGTTTTTTCAAATGAATCTGGGGGGGGGGGGGGGGTAGTCCCCCTTTAAGTCACAATACAATATTATAGCGATTTAAATAATAGTATATCGATTCCTAGGCTCGCCCACTGAGTGGGCTCGCATACACAGCTCAGCCGCTGTGGCCTCGCCCACAGCTCGGCTGCTGCGTGGCCTCACCTGCACTATTGGCATGCACAATTGCTCAACTTCGCATCACTGATGACATCACTTACTGATGACCTCACAATTGCTTGAGTGACCATCCCTGATCACATCATGGAGTGCTCGAGTGACTCAGTGCACAATTGCTCAACTTCGCATCAGTGACTACGTTTACATGCACACAATATTCCAGTTTTTGCCCATATTTGGAACATGACAATATTCCGACTAAATGAATAATCCACTAATATTCCCGTTTACATGCAGCTGTAGCTTGCCCTCCCGACACGTGAGGGGGGGGAGATGCAGGTAGGCAGAGTTTTTCTGTTGAGAATAAACAGAGCAGCGCTATTCTTACCAGCATCACTTGGTCCATTTCAGGAGCTTGCTGCTGGAAAGTTTGGCGTTGCGATATTTGCACATCCAAGTCTTTCATAAAAAGTAGGCTAGTAGTACGTTATTACCTCGCAGGCTCGCAAGCACTTTGGTCTTCCGTGGGCACCACTCTCTCTTTAAATATCTCTCTCTTTAAATCGATGTTTCTCATCTGTGAAAGAAAAGCCCACATTTCAGGGGGCCCTGAGAAGAAAAGATTTTTATATAGTTTCATATCATTATAAAATTAATAATTTGTTTTTGTTTGACTGGTGGTCAGACAAAGTAAGACATTTTATGACATCAGTTTGTGCTCTGGTAACTTGTGATGGCTTTTTTTTTTTTTTTTTTTTTTTACATTTTATAGACAAAATTTGTTTTTCTATAGACTTCTATAGAATTGATGGATTAATCGCTAATGAAAATCATATGATTCTTGAAGCTGCTCTGGAGAAGACCGCAAATGCCTAAAAATCAAGTTTTTGTTCAGTGGTGTAGTACTGATAAGTGACCACAAAGGTGCAGTGTAGCATCATATCCAGTCAGTCACAGATGTACTAGTCTCGCTGGAGGAGTCTGGCGGGGCAGGTCTCCATTGTTTAATTGCGATGGGCGGCGCTTAGCGGCAGTGCCCTTGGAAAATAGTTTCCAACAATCCAATTTGCCATTTTCAGCGTGTAGCAATGAGCTAGCGTGTAGGTTTCTGCCGTTAGCTTGCTAGCTAGTTAGCGTTGTTGTTTTCACTGAAGCGGCAGGGCACTATTTATAGCGACACAGAGGGAGGAAGGAGCGGAAGCCGCTCCGATTTACATGGTCGGAGCCAATGACAGAGCTTGTAATAAGCAGGGAGCAGACATCCGGCAGCGACTGAAACAGTCGCTCCGATGGGGAGCAGGGGAGGGCTTATCCCAGTAGCCTGTTTCCGTGCAGCCAGACGACTCTCACAGAAGGAAGGGGAGGCTGGTCAGCGAGACTATAGTACTGGTGTGGCAGTGAGGATTTTAGGGTTGAGGGTCCAGATGATACAGATTACAGTATATCTCAGATACGGAGGAAGAAAGCTCACTCTTTTGAAATCCAACAAAAACAATCGAAACAAAAACAACTAGAACGACCGCACCGCAGGTTTATGCCTCCGCCATTAGTTCATTCTTCAGTCCAAATCGCCATTTGAGGCAAATTGGAAGAAATTCCGTCAAGGCACTCCTGAGATGTTGCATTACAGAGCTTGGAAATTGGGTGTGTGAGGTCACAGTGACCTTCCAACTTTGACCTTTAACCATCAAAATCTAATCAGTTCATCCTTGAGTCCAAGTCGATGTTTGAGGCAAATTTGATTAAACTCCATCAAGGCATTCCTGATATATCGCGTTAACAAGCTTGAAAATGGCGTTCGAGAGATCACAGTGACTTGACCTTTGACCACCAAAATCTAATCAGTTCATGCTTGAGTCCAAGTCGATGTTTGAGGCAAATTTGATTAAATTCCATCAAGGCATTCCTGAGATATGAAGATAGATGATGATAGATAGATAGATAGAATAAAGTACTCTATCATTCCTGAGATATCGCATTGACAAGATTGAAAATGGCGTTCGAGAGGTCACAGTGACCTTGACTTTTGACCACCAAAATCTAATCAGTTCATCCTTGAGGCCAAGTCGATGTTTAAGGCGAATTTGATGAAATTCCGTCAAGGCGTTCCTCAGATATCGCGTTAACGAAAATCGGACGGACATACATACGACGGACGGTCAACCCGGATCCATAATGCCTCCGGCCTGGCTATCGCCTGCGGAGGCATAAAAATAGATTTCCCAAATGCTTCTGAAAGTTGATGTTTTTGCCCATTGGCTTATAATGAAGTTTAGATGTAAAAGACCAAGATGAAGTTAGCACTGTGTTGTCTCTTCCCAGGCGCTGAGATCCGCAGCGTGTGCACGGAGGCGGGCATGTTCGCCATCCGAGCACGCAGGAAGATAGCCACAGAGAAAGACTTCCTGGAGGCCGTCAATAAGGTCATCAAGTCCTACGCAAAGTTCAGTGCCACGCCCAGATACATGACTTACAACTGAGGTCGCTCTCTTTGTGTGCGTGCGTTCATGGTTTGGATTTTTGTTGTGGAAAAGGAAAGTGAAAGTTGAGTTAACAAACAATATTCTGTCTTTCTGTCATCATTCTTGGATCAGTTAAAAAAATAAAGATTATTCCAGAGTTTTGTGTCCACTGAGTCTCAAGCACTGCACAAGGTCCTATCTGACTAAACTTGCTTATCCAGATGTACATGATCTTTGTATGCCACTTTATTTGAAGAAGAAAAGGTACAATGCAAAATATCTCCATCTTAACGAGCTACTTAATATATAATTGAGTCCTAAAATTCTAATTTCTTTAAAACGAGTTATTTGCCAATGGGGTTTGATAATTTCACTTGTAACCGGTACAAGTCAAGAATTTGGTAGAATTGTGATTTTCTTGGGAACAGTGTGTGCCGTGATCTGCAGACTTGTTTCAATATCATTTTATTTTACTCTGCTGAAAACTGACATATTTGGGTATTTAGTAGTGAAGGATTTACATTTCCAGGGTAGAGGCACTTTAGACAAAACTCCATTGTAAGTCAAACCTTTTGATGCTCAGTGTCTCAAACTGCACTCTAGTCAAGTCAAGTTTATTTATCTATCCAGATAAAAAAATAAAGAAAACTCAGTGTGGATGTAAAAGTTATAATATAGATATTTTTAACATTTTAGCTTGATTATTTTTTGCATTTTACAAAGATAACAGGAAAAAGGTGATGAAAGTCAATGCATTCACAGAATTGTTCAATACTATGAAAAGCTGATTGTGACTCATATGGCAGCACCTCTGTATAGCTACCTGCTAAGTAACACAAACATACTGCAAAGTGACCAGTGATTGGTGGTTCTGCTGGCTTGAATACATGAATACCCAGAGTGCAATAGAGGCAAAGTGAATGTCACTTCCTGCTTTTCTCCCTGTACCAGCATGTAAAAAAATATGAATGGTGGTGAACGGAGAGATACGTTACTTTTTTGATCCTGTTTGAATTGTGCCACGGGGTACACATGTTAAATTTTGTCAATTTGAAAGATAACTGCATGTCAAGAAAGTCACAGTTTCTCCTGAAACTTACAATGTAAGGTTTAGTTTTGTCAATCAACTACATCTTGATGCACAATATACGTCACACACTATCAACAATACTGGACTGGCGGGAGAGACGTCACTTACACGACTGGCTGTGCGTGCCACAATTTTACCAAACTGCGACTTTCTCGACTTGCAGTTATCTTTTAAATTGACAAAATTTACCATGTGTTAACGAACACATGTTAAACACATGCCCCATAACGAACGCCAGTACAAACATGACGTGTACTCCCGTGGCACAATTCTTTTTTTGTAATTAACTTTTTTTATTTCATATTAAACAAAACCAATAAACGAACAATACAACAACAAAAGTGAACAAGAAACATGTCAAACCACTACATTTCCACGCTACATACCAACTTACAGAACAATACAATGACATACATCACCACATAACATTTGGGTGGGGGATACAGTACATTGATTATTCCTTTCCCTGATCTATAAAGTGGGCACCTATATTTTAGACCTGGACGAGGGAAAAAGCCAAACAATGGCAACAGGTTCGTGGGGGGAGGGTAAAAAAATAAGATAAGGCTGCACAGTCTTGGTCTATATTCAATTTTGATATTTTAGACTGAAACACAATTCAAAATGTGCTCCCAATTTATTCCAGACCTGTTATCAGTATCCCTGTTCATATCCGAGATTTGTTCCAAACGAAGAAGACCTAGGAATTCAGAACCATGTTTCTATTGTAAAACTGTTTGGTTTACGTATTTTCTAGTTTAGCAAAATGATTATTTTAGCAGCCAAACATGATAGGCCCAAAATTGTCCTATCTTGTTTTGACTTTGCCTGTGCAGTCCTATGCCCCAGTAGGCAGACTGCTGGACAAGCGGGAATATATTTACATTCATTTTTTCTGCAGTCATGTGAAGTAGCTCTGTCCAAAAGGACTTGACTGCCGGGCAGTCCCACAACATAGGCTATGGAGCAAGGTTCCCACTTGTCCACAGCCATGCCAGCAAAGATCAGAGGAGCTTGGATCTATTGTTTTAAGTCTAGAGGGGGTAAAATATGTTTTATGAAGGATTTTCAGTTGTATGACTCTGAGTCTGACTGATTTGGATACAGCTGCAGGGTCCCTCCAGATTCTTTCCCAGTCTATAGGTGCAAGTGAAACCCCTAAATCTTGTTCCCATTGTGATTGTGTCTGAATGTTGAGATGTTGGGAGGAGTAATTCAAGGTCTTATACATGCCTGAGACGGTACCTCTGCCTAAGGCTAAGGACTTATATTTCTTATCCGTCTCAACATCATAGTCCAAATGTTCTTTGGGGAGCTTTAAGATGATTGATTTTAGTTGGTTATATTGTAAAAAATTATTTGTACTCAACTTATATCTTCTAAGCTCCTCAAAGGATAAAATCCTCCCGCTCTCTACCATTTGGGAAATTTCTGTGATATTGTGTTGTTTCCATATATAGTTTGATAATGGGTTCCCTGCAGCTTTAAAGGTTGGATTATGCCATAATGGGCAGGATGCTAACAAAGTTCTTGTGATGCCCATCTTTGTGTGAATTTGTTTACTAATATCACATGAGAACTTGATAATACTGTTATCTAGCTTGGTAGGTGAGTCAGGATAATACCACAGCGATGACAATGATATCAATTTGTTCTTGTCTTTAACCAAGGACTCCTCCAGCCAATCCCAACTGCCTTTACTTCTTTCCTTATTATAGCCCCAAGTTAGGGGGTATCTGGCGTTAAATGCAAGGTAATAGAGGTGCAGATCTGTGACACCAAGACCCCCTTCTGTCTCTTGGCAAAGATAGTATTTTCAAACTGATTCTCTGTTTTTTGTCCTTCCACAAAAAATAGGAGAACAATTTGTTAATATTATCAAACCAAGGCTTTGGAATATATAATGGAACAGAAGAGATTAAAAAAGTTAGTCTGGGTAGAATATTAATTTTTAGCACTTCTGCTCTGCCCCATAAGGACAGAGGCAGGGTAGACCACCTTCTAAGGTCTTCCTTTATGGAAAGTACTATGGGTTGAGCATTTAAATCAAATATTTTATTAATAGGCGTTTTTATCGGTAGGTCGGTATTATGTGTACAGTGTTTCAGAGGTATGGCTTCGCTCGTACTCCCGTGGCACAATTCAAAAAAAATTCACAAGCATGGTGCAGGGATAAAAGCAGGCTGTGACATTGTTCATTTTAACTCTCTATAGACAGTTCAAATATAACACTTGAATATTCAGCAGGAGAACACATCTCAGTAACTAAACATCTGATACGAAGATAGGCGAGACCATAGAAGCAGCTTGTAGTCAGTTTGTGCTGCAATATTGACTGACTGAGAGCCGGTCAATTTACATACTGTAGTTTCCCACCACTAGGAGTCACTTGACCGTGGCAAAAATAAGCAATTCCTTCTCTCTGAGATCCAGCATTACAGTGAAAAATGTTCTAGAAATGCAAAACAACTAGAAAGTATATCTAAATAATTTGTTATATCTAAATAATTCAAGCTCAGCAGACACTGCCTAGAGGAAACGCAGGAATCTGGCTGTGGGAATGTTAGCTAGAAACTAAAATCCAGAAAACAGTACATAATTCCGACCTGGGCCGCACAGGGCTGCAAATCACTCGTATTTAACGCTTCAGGTTAACGAGTCAGTCCGTAAAGCTCGTCTGCAGCCGGGCTCCGCTCTCGTCTTTTCCCTGCTGCCATTCGGCCTTTCGGCCCTCCGCCCCTGATGCCATCTTTTTATCAGGTGATTTGATTGGCCAGAGCGTGGGATGGGCGGGACATCCGGTGTTGACAGTGTAGAACGGCGTCGTGAACGGTGGGGAACACCATGTCAGGGGTCACGACCCCCGTGAAGAACTGTAAGGTGTCCAGCTCAGCCAGCAGAGGTCCTGGTAGAACCAAGCAGAGACATGAGATATGTCAAAACCAGTCAAACGTTTCTTATTCTCTTAAAGGAGCACTCCACCGAAAAACAATGCTGATTTATTTTGCACATGATCTCACACATATCTGAAAACGGTAAACAGTTTTGCATACATTCATTTAGTTTAACAGTTATTGAGAGTTGATTTGAGTTAAGTTTGTGGACCAGTGATGTAATTCATGCACAAATGACATCACTGGTCCACAAATCAACTCTCAATAACTGTCAAAGTAATTAATGCCTGCAAAACTGTTTACAGATTTCTGATATACTACCGATTTTGTAATGATACAAAGCTGGTTGAAAATCGGCAGTGTTCCTTTAAAGACATTCTGATCTAAAGGCTTAAATGCTTGAAAGGTGTTTCATAGACAAATATAAATAGTGAAATTGATCCTATGTATATGAATTTCTTTCCAAAGCCTTTGAGCCAATTCCATTTGTTATTTCATAGTCCTGGGACCCATACCACGAATGGAGGATAAACAGATCCAGGATCTGTCCCTTGATCTGGTTTGGCTTAACGAGATCAAAGCAATCGCACTATTCTGTACCATGATGCCGGTTATCAGCTGGGTCTGTCAATTTGGGATTTCTTTATCCAGCTCTGAGCTTGTGCACCTGAAAATGCTCGTGAACAGGAGCTCGTCCCCACGAAAGAGGCATGGTTTGTAACAACTAGCCAATCACAATGCAATATCGAGTAACCCCCACTGAGTGCAATTGTCGACCAAAATAACCCGCTGTACACCATCTTATGTTTTGTCTGTCAATTTTTCTGTCCTTGTCTTTTTTTATTTTCAACTTGAAAACTTCAATAAAAAGAAAGTTAAAAAAAAAAAAAATGCAATATCGACAGCTCCGGATTTTACAGCATCAGACACACCTATTTCCTCATTCATTGAAAGCCACATCAAAGTGGCAAATTAATGAAGCTTTACTGCATGTCACAATCAAACTGTGCGTTGGATATGAGTCTGTTACTGAAGGACTGTCTAAAGTTACCGCTTTTATTCACATCAGTCATTTGATTTCTGCTGCCATTTCTGCCTAGTGCCTACTGCCTATACAGCAGATTAATATAGGTCTACTCAATAAAACCCACGTGTTTTTTGCGAATAGGAGTGTAAACTCAGTCTAAATTTCCTAAATGCGTAGGCCTATTTAGATCATAACGTTAGAAATATAGGCTCTGAATCAACACGGTGCGGGCGTAGTTTTAACCCATTGATACCTGATGCAGCATTTGCGTGTATATCCCTCATTTGTGTGCGTATCCCATTAAGACCGCGAACCGCATTAACACGGTTCGTGGTCTTAAAGGGATACACACACAAATGCTGCATCAGGTATCAATGGGTTAAATGAATTAAAAATAGCAGCTCCGTTGCACACAGCGCACCTTAGTGTGCTTTGGAGACGTTTATGGTAACCTTGTTACGCAGGTGATTTAGTGATGTTTCTCCATGCAGCGTTCAGCTGCAATCGGCAGGGTCAAATGTGCTTGGGAGCAAATAAAAATGAATACTTCATGCTGGAGGAACAAACCATAATCTTAAGGAAATATGAAGAATTCAAAGATGTACTGTAGGCTAATAAAAACCAAAGGCAACACTGCTGCACATAAACTGCTGCACAGAAAGGAGGGCTGGCAAAAAATGCAGATTGTCTCAATGCGTAAGTTATTCAGCTTGCTTGATTTCGCCACCGATGTTCAGCATCTCCGTTGAGCACACGGTGCACAACAGAGACATATAGCCTATGATTAAATTGGTCTTGGCGGTCGCAAAAGACTCTTCTCTCCTTTTCCAGGAAGCTCATTTGTTCGTGAGCGGCACCTTTTAAGGTTTAATCTTATCCTTGCAACTTAACCTGCTATCGACCAGGTTAACTATGAAGCATAAGTTGCTATGGAAAAATATCTCAGTAAGAAGTTAACTAGCGTTGTAGCACGGCAAACCCAGGGTTAAACCTGAAGTTACCTCGCTAAGCCACTAATCTGGCTTCGTGGTATAGGCCTCTGATGTCGTTACTATTCTAAAATGTGTAAATAGTCAAAGTAAAGGAACACTTTTAAATAGAAAACACAGTGTACTTCTCAGCTTGGTTAGAAAAAAAAGGATGTGATTGCAACTGCAATCTAACCTGACTCCACCAGAGGTGCCCCCATCTGGCGGAGTCAGGTTAACGGCAATCTGCCATTGGCTGATCTGTGACAAAACAGGAAACCTACAGCCACCTCCGGTTTAGGCATACGCACCAGAGTCATCCGTCCACCATTCTTTTTTAAATCTACATTTCATAAAATGCTGTTAAAAATAGTTTTACTTGGTCAAACCAAGCAATTCAGCTATATATGAAATCATTAGAGACCGTAGAACATTTCACTCAGACCAAAACTTCAAAACAAAATGTCTTTCTTTTCCACAAATGTTTTAAGTTTTGGTCCGAGTGAAATGGTCTCTTGTGATTCCAAATATACCGGCAGCTGATTCGCTTGGTTTGACCGATGTCGATGGTTTGACCAAGTCAAACTATTTCTAGAAACATTTTACAAAATGTAAATGGGAAAAAAAGAATGGCCGATGAATGGCTTTGGTGCGTATACCTAATCCAGAAGTGGGTGTGACTTTGGCTCTCTATAAACTGTTTGCTACGTTTTGCTGGGCTGAACACTCCCCAGATCAGAGGTTAGCCAACAGGCTTGACTTACTGCTGCACCCGGCTATGAACACCTCCACATCCACTGCTGCATATTCCTTAATCACCTGCAGAGACAGAGACATCATCAGACACACCACGCAGATTAAATGACATGAGGGCACAGCTGGAAATCCATGGATCAAAACCGCTTCCAAAACTTCTAATTCTTCTAAAACAATGTTTCACAGTTTGAAGGACAGGGTTCGCATGGGTGCAGGAAATCCTTGAAAACACCACGGTTTGAAAAGCACTTGGATTTTTAATAAAATGGCTTGTTGACAACAAATTATCCCAAAATTTAGAAAAAACAGAGTGCATCCTGTTTGGGTCTCAACATAAACTGAAGAATGTTGATGACTTTAAGATAATTTCCAAGTGTTAAGTATTTAGTAGGGGTGTCACGATACACTCAGTTCACGATACGATACGTATCACGATACTGGGTTCACGATAACGATACGATACGATACGATTTTAACAATATTTTTTTAAACTTGAATAATGACAATATAGGCTATGACTGGAAAAGTAGTATTTTATTTGAAATGCACAAATACAAAACATGCTGTTGTGGGAAATTGTTATTACAATAACAACTAGAAAAAACATGAGATTGGAGATAAGGCTTATCTTGAAATAGAATGAGTTACACCGTCACTTAGATTTACTTTGAACTAAAAGGTTTCTCAGCAGTATAAATTCTCATTATGCATCTTCAGTTTTTCTTCAAACTCAAACAACAAGACTTTTCTTAATCTATTTTTTATGCATCTTCAGTTTTTCCTGTCAAGTAAACAGTTTTGCCAGAAACTCAATTGAATGGTTTCTCTCCTGTATAACTTCTCATGTGTCTCTTCAGAGACTTGTTCAACTGAACTACTTTCCACACATTGAACTTCAACAAACAAAGACGTTTCTTAGTCTATTTTTTGGAGAGAATTTTTTTTTTTTTTTTTTCGCGATATGAGATTTCATCTCAACGATACATATCGTGACGTTTTACTATCGCGAAATTTCGTGGGACGATATATTGTGACACCCCTAGTATTTAGGCATAGTAATAGACCAGTTTGTCTCATGTGATGAGATTGCCAAAAGTGTTATCCTGAGAATAAATCAAAGGCTACGGTTTTTATACAGACAAGGGAAATGCTTGAATTTCAAAAGAAGAAAGCTACTCTGTTCTGCCCTAATCCAATGTCTATTTGACTATGCCTCTCCTGCCTGGTACACTGGACTTCACAAAAGCCTTAAGCAAAAGCTCCAGGTGATGCAAAACAAAACAGTGAGATTAATTAAAGAAATGGGACCTAGATCCCACATTGGTCAGGGGGAACTCTCCAGCCTTGGTCTACTGAAAGTGGAAGATTGAGTTGAATTCCTCAAACTAAATCATGTCTATAAAATATTCAACAACAGAAATGCCCCCTACCTATCAATTAACTTCCCTCGTATCTCGAGTGCTCATCAGTACAACATCAGAGGCAGCTCCTCTAACTTTGTTGTCCCTCCCGTGAAGGGGGTTGGAGCATCGACCTTCCACTTCAGTGCCATCAAAGAATGGAATGCTCTCCCAGAGAATCTCAAAACCCAAAAAGACCTAAATCGTTTTAAAACCAGTCTTAAATCTTTTCTCTCTAGCCGTGCTCTCAAAAGAGAAAACATAGGATTATTTTAATCTCTTAAATTCTTTGCTTTAGTGTTTTATCTGTCAATGTCTTGTTCTGCCTAGTTTCTGTTCCTCACTGGACCCCATCGGAAATAAGCAGGACTTTCTGTTTTTTGTTTTTTGTATGATTTATTTAATGTTTGATGTGTATTGTAATTGCCTTGAATGCCAAATAAACCAAACCAAACCAAACCAAACCAAAAAGTGCTTGAAACTGATTGAAATTGTAATTGCAGTAGGCTACTTTCATAATAAATCACTATCTGACTGAATAGTTTCATTTTTAGATCAATAAATTAAATAAGCCGGAGAGAGCCTATTTGCTTTTGCCTTTTGCACAAAATTGTGGTTGTGGATCTGAGGAGGGCCAACTCACCGGTGACCCCTGGCTATTTCCATCCAAGGGGTCAGTGTGGACATTGAAGATTACAAATACCTGGGGGTGTACATTGACAACAAACTGAAATGGACTAAGAACACGGAAGCCCTCTACAAGAAGGGCCAAAGCTGTCTCTACTTTCTGAGAAGGCTGATGTCCTTCAACATCTGCCGGACAATGCTGAGGATGTTCTATGACTCATAGACTATGAGTCTGTGGTGGCCAGTGCTTTCCTGTTTGCCGTCATGTGCTGGGGCAGCAGACGCCAACAGACTCAAACATCTAATCTGCAAGGCCAGGGACGAGGCATGCCCATTGAGGCATGTCCTGCCTCTGGGGGGCAGCCAGGAGCAGTGGGCAGCTCAATGTACAGCGCCCGGGGACCATCTTCAGTTCTTGGTCGTCGCTGGTCAGGTGACGATCTTCTGCATGTTTTTAGTGGGGGTCCATACTGATGTTGTATGTAGGAAACCCCAGGGGAGCACCGGGAGAACATGGAAACTCCACACAGAAAGAATATTTGTTGTGTAGACTGACAGAACTCAACACTAGGCCTATCTGATAAACGAGTGAAGGAGGAACATACCAATTTAACGGCCTTGGCTCCCACCGAGTCGACGAAGCAGACGGGGGTCCAGTCCAGCACAATACATTGCACCGAGCAGAGCGGCTCCAGAAACACCGCCTCTTCCGAGTCGCACTCGCTGTGTCTGTCTGCCAGCTGGCCATTCCTCTGCTCCTCTGCGTGGTTATAGGACAAAACCTCGTGGGTCACGCCCCTCTCCTTGTCCTGGAACCAATCAAAACGAATGAAATGACATTTCAGACCATTCAGAGGAGTCTTGCTTGTGTAATTCAACGTATTTCTGGTTGAAACAAAATGTGGGGAGAGACTATTGATGCGGGGGGGAATTATTCAAAAGTGTTCAAAAGTTCAAAAATGTTAATCCTGAGCAAGCTTCTTCCACATTCTTAAAAAATTTATACATTTCCAACCCATTAGATATTTCCTCTCTCGCCTCTTTGGCTTCCTGACGTCACCTTACTTACAAGATTTATGGGTATCCAAGTTGACAAAATTCAAAGTTACCTCTTTGAGCCTGAGGGGGCCGAGGCCCGGCCCGACCCTAGGGCAGATTTTCACATCACTAGCTAGGGCCATTGTGGTCTTCAAAGTGTTTACTTTTTTGTATAGTGTTGATTTGATAGGCTTAGGCTATTTGAGATTGATCAAACACATAAGGTTCTGAAATTCTGACAAGCTGTAGGGCTCACATCGGGCTCGGGCCCGAACATGTAGGGCCCGGATTTGAGGCCCATGCAGGGCTCTAGCTTCAAATTCAGTAATTTGTTGCCATAACAACTGAAGTTGATTTGGAATTTGTGTTGTTACAGTTCAGGTTAAAAACAAATACAGGAATCAACATAATACTTCAATAGCTTATTTGTCAATACACATCTTAGCTTTCTCTCTGCACAATGCCCAGGCCCAAGCAAGATGGCCTGAGTGTCACTTTAACTCAGAGGTGTGACCGTGTCTAAAGTCTTGAGTCACCAGTCTCAAGTCAAGTCCCAAGTCTAACTCGCCATCTTCGGCTGCTCGGAGTCTTCTCTGAACTTCCCTACAGCTGTGCAGCAATCTCCGACACTGGGGACAACTGTCGCCAAAAGACTCATTTTGAAGGAATGGAAGTCCTCCTCTTCACCTTCTTTTCAGGTGTGGCTGATGGACATGGTCTCTGTTATACAGATGGAGAGACTCAGGTTCCTGAGAATCAACTCGTTTGGAAAGTTCTCAACTATTTGGGACCTGTTTTTGACCTACTTTTAAGAATGACTAGTGACAGGTTAGGGGTGATGGACGGCTTGCCCAGCTGGTTTCCCATGGACCCCTTCTGTAGGATCCCATACACAATATCTCTTACAAGCACATTAGCACTTTATGCGGCTGGTAACACCATGTTACAATGCTAAATGTCAAAGATGTATGTATTTTATTTTTTATTTTTTTCTCTCTCTTCTTTTCCTGTGTCTGAGCCTGTTTGTCTTGTATGTTTATTGTTCTATAAAATATTGAAAATAAAGTATTGGTGGGGGAAAGTCCCAAGTCTAAATGTAGAATACCAAGTCAAGTACATGTCATTAATATCAAGTCTAGTCAAGTCTAAATGTAGAACGGAACAAACTAGAAAAGTGCACTCGGTGGAGTGCAGATCTCCGCCACGACTGCGTTTTCCCCCAAGCTGATCCATAGACCATGTGTGTGACAAGACATCGCCTGAATGCAATGTGTTGTCATACTGAGATGCTATTGTAAATCATATATTGTTATTGTTATTGTCTGCTTTTGAGTGTTTTGTTTATGCATTCATGATGTGTTTATTGTATGTATTGTAACCCACGTATTTATGTTTTTGTAAAAAAAAAAAATTGTGCATTTATGTTAGAATAATTGTGTAGTTTTTTTCAGAATCAGAATCAGAATCAGAAATTTAATGATCCCCAGGGGGAAATGGGCCCTTTTCACAGCTGCCATTTTGTGTCTAAAAGGCAGGGTAAACACAGGTGCAACCAACTCACTAATTAGGGCCCCAGCACTGGAACACCTAAATGGACTGGAAGTTGGAAACCCTAATTAAGGATTCAGTGCACCTGTGTTACTTCCTGCCTTTTAGACACAAAATGGTGGCTGTGAAAAGGGTCTATTGGGACAAGTTACAGTTGCTCGCTCACATAACACACATAGCACAAAATAAAACTAGAACGACCGCAACGCAGACTTATGCCTCCGCCATTAGTTCATTCTTGAGTCCAAGTGGATGTTGGAGCCAAATTGGAAGAAATTGCATCAAGGCGTTTCTTTGCAGAATTGGATATTTGAGCCAAATGTGAAGAAATTTAGTCAAGGTGTTACTGAGATATGGCGTTACCGAGCTTGAAAATGGCATTTGTTAGGTCACTGTGACCTTGACCTTTGACCTTTGATAACCAAAATGGAATCAGTTCATCCTTGAGCCTAAGTGAATGTTTAAGGCGAATCTGATGAAATTCCGTCCAGGCGTTCCTCAGATATCGCGTTAACAAGCTTGAAAATGGCGTTTGAGAGGTCACAGTGACCTTGACCTTTGACCTTTGACCACCAAAATCTAATCAGATCATCCTTGAGCCTAATTGAATGTTTAAGGTGAATGTGATGAAATTCCGTCCAGGCGTTCCTCAGATATCGCGTTAACAAGCTTGAAAATGGCGTTGGAGAGGTCACAGTGACCTTGACCTTTGACCTTTGACCCAATAAAATCTAATCAGATCATCCTTGAGCCTAAGTGAATGTTTAAGGCGAATCTGATGAAATTCCGTCCAGGCGTTCCTCAGATATCGCGTTAACAAGCTTGAAAATGGTGTTCGAGAGGTCACAGTGACCTTGACCTTTGACCTTTGACCACCAAAATCTAATCAGATCATCCTTGAGCCTAAGTGAATGTTTAAGGCGAATCTGATGAAATTCCGTCCAGGCGTTCCTCAGCTATCGCGTTAACAAGCTTGAAAATGGCGTTCGAGAGGTCACAGTGACCTTGACCTTTGACCTTTGACCACCAAAATGTAATCAGATCATCCTTGAGCCTAAGTGAATGTTTAAGGCGAATCTGATGAAATTCCGTCCAGGCGTTCCTCAGATATCGCGTTAACAAGCTTGAAAATGGCGTTCGAGAGGTCACAGTGACCTTGACCTTTGACCTTTGACCACCAAAATCTAATCAGATCATCCTTGAGCCTAAGTGAATGTTTAAGGCGAATCTGATGAAATTCCGTCAAGGCGTTCCTCAGATATCGCGTTAACAAACATCCGTACGGACGGACGGACGGACGGACGGACGGACATCCGTACGGACGGCCGTACGTACGGACGGACAACCCGGATCCATAATGCCTTCGGCCTGGCTTCGCCGGCGGAGGCATAATAAACAGTAGTAAATGCGATAGTAAAATAAGCAGAATAAGAAGAAAGAACACAACATAGCATGGAATAAACAGTATTAAATGCGATAGGAGCAAAATAAGTGGAATACGTCTAAATAAGCAAATACGTAGAGTAAGTATACCTTACGTGCCAAATTGTCTTTATTGCACACTGAACTTATATTATTCGGCTTGCCCTATACGTTACACGTGGCTCAGCCAGGCACTTTTTTCAGTTAGCCTATCGGCTGGCTCAGTCTCAGGAAGACTGAGCGTCTCCGAGGTGCTCTTTTAAGAGAGGCATTAAATAGACCAATGACCACAGGCAGGAATGATTTCCTGTGCCTCTCCGTGTTGCATCTAGGTGGAATCAGTCTCTCACTGAATGTACTCCTGTGTTTGACTAGCACGCCGTGGAGTGGGTGCGAGTCATTGCTCATGATGGAGCGTAGCCTGGACAACGTTCTCTTCTCTGACACCGCAGTCAGAGAGCCCAGATCCAGCCCCACAATGTCCCTGGCCTTACGGATCAATTTGTTGAGTCTGTTGGCATCCGCTGCCTTCAGCCTGCTGCCCCAGCACACAATAGCATAAAGGAAGGCACTAGCCACTACGACTCATAGAACATCCTCAGCATGGTCCGGCAGACGTTGAAGGACCTCAGCCGTCTCAGAAAGTAGAGACGGCTTTGCCCCTTCTTGTAGAGTGCATCAGAGTTCTTTATTATTAGGGGATGCGGTTACGCGTAGCAGCCTAGCAGGGTGGGATTGCGGTTTCTCAAGGGCAGTCTGACTGAGTGTATGCCTGTGTATATGTTTTCATAACACTGGGCCAAATAAGCAGTCTGTATTTATGTATTAATAGTGCAGTGCCCGTTCCCCACAAAGCACAACCCCATGGGCACTCCACCCCCGCCCCTGCCCACACACTGAACTCCGTCAGGTCCCCCCTAAGCGCACTCCCCAAGTTTGAAGTCGATCCAACAAACGGTTTTCGAGATACGCGAAGGACAGACATAGTGAAAGTCCTGGAATTATAGTATAAAGAAGATATACATAGTGCAGTGCCCCGTTCCCCCGTTTCAACACCCCGTGGACATTCCCCGCCACTGCACTCCCGTCAGGTCCCCCTAAGTGTATTCCGCAAGTTTGAAGTCAATCCGACAAACAGTTCTCGAGATCCGCGAAGGACAGACATACAGAAGTCGATCGGACAGACAGTCCTGGAGGTACGTGAAAGCTGTGATGTTATAGGTTGAATTGCACAAAGTTTAACACTGACATTTCTTGGATTCCCAGCAATGCTCCCGCCAAGTTTGAAGTCGATCGGATGAATGGTTCTCGAGATACAGTAAACTGCTTTTTGTGTTGCCAGTAGGTGGCACTATGACTATGCATAAGTCCAAATTGCATGAAATGCAGCACCGCACTCCATCCGGGTCCGAGCAGTGCACTCCCCAAGGCAATCGGACAAAGTTTCTTGAGATAAACTGGTTTTTGTGTTGCCAGTAGGTGGTGCTGTCAAATTGCAAGAAATTCAGCTCCCTGCACTCTGTTGCGTCTCCCTAGCGCACTCCCCTAGTTTGAAGTTGATCGGATGAACGGTTGTCAAGATAAACCACTTTTTGTGTTGCCAGTAGGCGGCGCTTTGCCGAATGTCACGAAATTCGGCACTAAACTGTGTGGAGTTCCCATCAGCGCACTCCCCAAAGGTAAAGTTGATTGGACGAACGGTTGTTGAGATATTTTTTATTGTTGCCAGTAGGTGGCGCTATGCCGAATTGCATGGAATTCAGCTCCCTGCACTCCATTGGGTCCCCCTAAGCGCACTCCCCGAGTTTGAAGTTGATCGGAAGAACGGTTCTCAAGATAAACCACTTTGTGTTGCCAGTAGGTGGCGCTGTGCCAAATTAAATTGAATGAAATTCGGCACTGCACTGTGTCGAGTTCCCATCAGCGCACTCCCCAAATTTGAAGTCGATGGGATGAACTGTTGTTGAGATAAGTTGTTGAGATAAACATGTTTTTTTTGCCAGTAGGTGGCGCTATGCCGAATTGCAAGAAAACAGGTCAGTGCACTCCGTCACATACTCCTTCCCAAAGTTTGAAGCTTATATTTACAGTCTATGGTTTGAAGTCGATCCGACCAATGGTTCTCGAGATACGCGAAGGCCAAGCTAGAGGAGAGGAGGAACACAGACAGACGCACAGACAGACGCACAGACAGACGCACAGACAGACGTGGCCGATAACATGATCTCCTGGCGGAGATAATAATAATAACGATCTCCTGGTGGAGATAATCAAGAGTCCCGTATCAATTTAATATCTTAAACAAAGCTAGATATCTATGACTTTTCAATGCAATATGGTTTTAATAGGACAAAAACTTGGTGAGAGCATCATGAGTTTGATTTCTATCATCTGTTTCAACTTTAACAAATTCAATCATTCCATACAAATTAAAAAATCAGAATTTAAATTCAGTCTTCTGCTGGAACAAAGTAATTTACATAAACACAAGATGTCAAGTCAAGACTTTAGAAACTTTTTCAAGTCATCAAAGTCAGAGTCAGGTCTAAAGTCACCAGAACCCAACCCAAGTCAAGTCTCAAGTCTTCTCTTCATGCACCAAGTCAAGTAGCAAGTCTTCTCTTCATGCACCAAGTCAAGTAGCAAGTCTTCTCTTCATGCACCAAGTCAAGTAGCAAGTCTTCTCTTCATGCACCAAGTCAAGTAGCAAGTCTTCTCTTCATGCACCAAGTCAAGTCTCAACATACTCAACATAGTACCCCAAGGAAGCTGCCTCGGTCCTTTATTGTATGCAATTTTTGTTAATGATTTGCCATATGTACTTAAAAATGCATCAATGGAAATCTTTGCAGATGACACCACCATGTATGTCGCTGCGGATAAATCAGAGTCTGTTAATAGGCTGCTGCAAGATGAATTGATGCTTGTTTCCAACTGGGTAAGTGAAAATAAATTAAAATGAAATGTTACAAAAACTAAAAGTATAATGATAGTCTCCAGATATGCATCTACCGTAAATTCCGGACTATAAGCCGCACCTTTTTTCCCGTTTTTTGGCCTTTTTTGGCCCCTGCGGCTTATATAACGGTGCGGCTTATCTATGGATTTTTTCAAAAAAAAAAAAAAAAAAAAATCTCTCTTTTTTAGCACTCTTTCTAACTATAAATCCACTTCTGTTTTAATTTCCTCTCTTGCCCTCTTTTCACCACACTGTATGACACTGTATGACACTGTATGACACTGTATGACACTGTATGACACTGTGTGCACTGTAAATAACAACACAGGTGGTGTTGTGTTATGTTGTTTTGTTGAAATGTTAATAAATGGGAGCATTACATATGGTAATTAAACATTAAAACACAATAAAAAAAAATAAAAATAAAAAAAAATACCATTAAAACACCCGCGGCTTATAGTCCGGTGCGGCTTATATAAGAAAAAAATAGTCAACTTTGAAGGTGCGGCTTATACACCGGTGCGCCTTATAGTCCGGAATTTACGGTAGATCAAATCCAAAACTAAATCTCGTTCTCAACTGTGTAGATATCGAACAGGTCAGAGAGGCCAAGCTGTTGGGTGTGGTAATTCAAGAAACGCTTTCTTGGTCGAAACACATCAACAACATGGTGTCTAAAATGAGCTGTTGTACAGTACCTCAATGATCAGAAGGTGTAGAAATCTGTTGACTAATAGTACAGCAAGGCTTGTACTACAATCTTTGGTCTTATCACGCTTGCACTACTGTCCAGCCATATGGTCCAATGCCTCTAAGCTTGACCTGAACAGACTCCACCTCGCTCAGAACAGGGCGGCACGCCTCGCTCTACGCTGCTCTGTGAGGAGCGGTGTCGGTGGGATGCATGCCGCTCTGTCCTGGATGACAGTGGAACGAAGGATAGCATGTAGCCTTGTAACTGTTTTATTTAACATCTGGAATACTGGGAAACCAGAGGGCTTGTACGCACAACTGGACCCAACTAAGTCTAGACATGGATATACCACAAAGCATTAGATTCACGGTTTACTCTACCTCTACCAAAAACAAATGCACTGAAAAAGACGGTAATGTATAGAGCAGTTGCTTACTGGAATAAAATACAGAGAAATATAACTATGGTAAGGAACAAATTTATGTTTAAAAAAAGTAAAAAATTGCAGTTATGAATAATAAGATAGATTTTGGTCTTTGATTTACTGATTTGTTAATTGTGCAACATGTAAGGAATTTGTATTACGGTATGTATTATGTATTATATATTGTAATCAAGTATTTCAATTATAATATGATGGTTTCATGTGAGTATGGTAAAAATAAGGTCAGGATAAGTGTTTTTGCTGATGCAATTACTCAGGAAGACCGATAAATTTCTTTTTGTTTATGAGAAGAGTTGATACTGTTAATATTTGATTGACATGAATATTGAGTGAGCCTTGACTCACTTGTTTTTTGTTTGTTTTTATTTATTTTTGTTGTATTGTTTTTACTCCAATACTTTTGGACTTTTAATGTATGTTTGTATTTTACGTGTTTGGACCCCAGGAAGAGTAGTCTCACCTTTGGTGTAGACTAGTGGGGATCCACAATAAACAATTAAACAATTACTCCACAAGAATGTACATCAATAAATGACACTGTCCCTCCTTCATGTTCTGATGACAGTGTAAACAAGCAGGCAGTGGTTGCAACAAGCATAGGAAGTGAAGGAGAAACGCAGAGATGTTTCCCTCACCTTGACGTGCAACTTCAAAGGAGAACTCAGACTCTTCTGCTTGCTCTCCCTCAGCTTTTTTCGGGTCTTCCGGGTGGCTTGCAGGTGCGCAGGGTTTACGCCTGTCTGAAGGTTTCAGTGTAGAGAACATGAGGTTAGGGAACTGGTTGTTTTGTATAATAGTGCAGCTCAAAGGACAGTGAGGTCAAAATGTCTCAGTTCCTCTCTTATATGCCCCAATCTCGGCATAATAGAAACCAAATACAGAAACTAATTTCAAATCCTCTCTTCCCAAAACAACTTGTTTTCTACTGTTGGGTTCACTGAATTTCTCTAAAATCTCTTCTTCAAAATATGAGCAGCACCCAGCCACGGCAGTTTATATGTTTATACGATAGCATCAAAATGGTGCTAGATGCAATCACGAAACTTTACAGATGTGTACCGGTAGTCCCCCCCCCATTCCCCCCCCCCCCCCATTTTTCGAATAATCGTTGTTATTATCAAGGTCGACTTTTATTATTGAAAGTCGAAATTCGAAAAAAAAGAAAAGAATTATTATTATTTTTTGTGAGTGAAATGTTGCATTGTCTCCCCTGATTCTAAGTATAGTCGAATCGCTTGGTTTGAGCAAGTAAAACAATTTTTATAAGCATTTTAAGCAAGGTTTATGGAAAAATGAATGGCGGATGAAATCCCATGAAGAGGGAGAGGGGGTGACTTTGGCACCCCTTTGGCACTCAGATCTGAGCCTACTAAATATTTAATGAACCACTCATGATTGTCAAAACTGTTTTTTATTTTCGAAAATGTCAATGTCATGTAACATGTTCTTTACTCTTCAGTGGTGCAATGCTTGTTTGAGCTAAAAATCCACAGCAGAAGCTTTTTCTATTACGGTAATTAATAAAGCCTTAAGGTCCTTACACATCAAGAGCGATGCGAATATACGGCACGAAATTGCGATGCGAGTTTTGACCCACAGCCACAGATGTGTACACGTCGGAAGCGAATTTCTGAAAAATTGACCGTGGTTCGAAAAAATAAACACCACAATAACGCTCAGCGAAACTTCGCCGTTGGTATGCACGGTTGCATTGACTGATATAGGTTCGGAAAATATTATTGACGTGCGAATTAATCGCACGAAAAAAACGCTCCCGATGTGTAAGGACCTTTAGACTTAGAATCAGGGGAGACAATGCAAAAAAAAAAAAAAAAAAAACATTTTTAATTTTTTTTACATTTTTATTTTTATTTTCGAATTTCGATTAAAAGTCGACTTTGGCCAGCGAATTTCGAATAGTGTTTTTGCTAGAAATGCCCATCCCTAGTATAGACGCCCGACCAAGCCGGAGGTAACATGAGGATGCGAACCTGCGCCCCTCGCGTTGGTGGGCAGGGAATATACCGCTACACTACCCGGACGCCCGTGTGTACCCGTGTGTGTAAGGCAGAGGAGGTTTTTCCAGTGAGGCATAGGAGGATGGTCCTCCTCTATTAGATTGGGGATTTTATATAAAAAAAAATATTATAATTTATTTTCTTTTTTTTTCTTTTTTAATTTTTTTCTTTTTTTTATAATAAAATATCAATCAAATGTGTTTTTTCTTATGTGCAGACGCTCATTTTTTCAATCATTATATTCTTAAAATGCTTCAACAACAGTGACCTGTAGGGCACTGATGGAAAGGAGAGCTCCATGCAGACGAGTCACTCTGGCCCTGGTCCCAGCGTGGGGTAGGTAGTTAAAAAAACATTTGCCCTGTGGGCGTTTATTTATTTGGTAATTTATCTAATTAATCTAATTATCTAATATGTACAGATTCAAGTGTGCGGAAATTCCTTTTATATTTGTAATTTATCTAATGAAAAAATCTGATTGGTTGAAAGACACTTGCAATTCACAGAGAACACGTGAGAGTGATGTGTTTTCCAACCAATCAGATTGAGCTGGAGCGGAACACGCCCTTAGCCTGGTGAAACCAGGTGAAAACCTAATTGGTTGTTGTTGGATAGATTGCTTGACATTGATTGACATTCTGTATTGTCCAATGCTGAATACGTCTGAAAATCTTGTTGAATCCGCTCCATTGGAAATTGAGGAAATGAAGACCTGACAGGCTAATACAGGGGTGGGCAATTATTTTTCATGGGGGACCACATGAGAAACCCAGATTGTTGCTGGGGGCCGAACAAATATTGTCATGCCGTAACCCATGGATGGGTAACTTTGATGATAGAGAGGGCCACAAAAAATGTCCTCGCTACCAGGTTTTGCTGAGGGCCGAACGGCGCCAGTGTGAAAAATTTGGTGCATTTGAAGCCACGTTTAGAGGAATAACTCATTTTAAATTAACAGTTGTGATGTCATTATTCAGTCTTAACCACCAATATTTCATCCTTTTCTCACTCACTCCTATGTCACCACCTGCTCTCAGGGCTTGAAATGAACTTTTTTGACCACCTGCCAATATGGCTGCTAGATTTTAAAGTTACCAGCCAATTAGAATTTCCACTAGCCAAAATGTTTTTCTTGAAATAAATCAGAATATGAGTGGGTTAATTTAAGCATAAGTATCAGTAAGTGGCCCGGGATGATCAAAGCCTGTGTTGAGGGTCACACGAACAAAAATGCAGTCTTGAAGCTAAATAAATCCAAAACCAATGAGTTAATTATTTAAATTTCTAATTCAATGTAGCCTTTTAGTCATAAAGATTATTGAAAGATATTCCATATTCCAGACTGAAATGCTATAACAGAAGTGGAGTATTGGCCAGAATGACATGAACATTTGGACACTTATTCAGTGGGTATCTTGCATGTTGCGTTCAGGTGCACTGTGTAAATAAAAAAATAAAAAAAATAAAAAAATGCAATTCCATCGCGGGCATATTTTCCCCTTTCTCTTTTCCTATGTTTTATATTATCAAGCAGTAAGTTAGCTCACAAGCCAGACAGACGTTGCATTGTATTACGCAGCACCTCAACGAGTTTAGAGAGGGCAGCGTGGTACACGGAGGCTCATGGAGGCTCAGAAGCAAATACTGGGATAATTTAACCTCATCGGCTGCACTCGCACCGGCTACAGACAGCATGGATATTTAAGTAAGTCAATTAAGTTTGAGTTATCCGGGTCTTCTACTAAATTCGCGTCCACCAAGCAGTGCTACTTTTTCGTATTATATTGTTTTATGCTGAATAGCCCGCCATTTGGCGATCTTAAACTCGCACATTTTTTAACTGAATTTGGCAGCGCGGAACGAAACATGGAACGAAACGCGGAACGAAACATGCAATGGAATGAAACATGCAATGGAATGAAACGAAACTTGTAGCCTATGTTGGACGTAGTGAAGTGTTTTTGATTGATTTGTTCATCCATCAAACCTTTTACTGACAGACTAACTGTAGCCTAAATATCTTACTTTATTTTGAGGTGCATTACATTGCTCAGCCAGAAATTATTCCCACTTCAACTCTCTTTCTCCTGGGTGCGCCTAACGTTAAAATGCACCAGATGGGAGGTACGGTGGTGCAGTGGTTAGCACTATCGCCTCACAGCTCGAAGGTCGTGGGTTCGATTCCCACCTGGGGACGAGGTGAACGGCGAAGGAATGCGTGCCTGTCCACACACCGCATGTCCTCGAGTGTCCACCGCCCGGGTGGGGTCGGCAAAATGGCCTTTCTGTGTGGAGTTTGCATGTTCTCCCCGTGCCTCCCGGGGGTCTCCTTCATATAGGAACCCCCTTCACAAAAACATGCAACATCCTGGTTGCTAATGTGGTTCCACCTCTGATCGTTAAGGGCGCCTGTTCAGAGGGAGGGGAACTGGATGGAATAGCGTGAACCTCCCACGTGCTATGTCCTACCAGTGAAGCTTCCTCTGGCAGGTGAAAAGAAGCGGCTGACTGACTGCCCATGTCTCGGAGGAAGCATGGAATCAGTCTCGGCTCTCCCCAGATCGGCAAAGGATGGAGTAGCAACCAGGAATGAGCAATCAAACGAGCACAAAAAAACGGGGGATAAAATGGGATAAAAAATCGGGGGGGGGAAAAAAAAAGAAAAAGAAATGCACCAGATGACAATCCATCTTATTTGTCCTCAATCTGCATTGAAAATGTGTGAAAATTCGCCTTCTTGCAACAGTTGTAGCCTAAGCTAGTGGTTTTCAAAGTGGGGTCCCCAGCAAAAAGGGGGGATTAATCTATGTTCACTATAATTCCATCCATAAGTAACACAATCACAGAATGTATGACTATTTTGGTCATGGGTTTCATATAATAATAATAATATAACAAAATCTTATCTATATGGGGGTGCGTGGTGTAATTTGTGTGATTGAATTAAACTGAAATTAAGTTTGATGTTGCCTGCTGTAACAGTGTGGATCTATAAAGCGGTCTGTAGCCTAATGATTTCTATTGATCTTGTTTCCTTGAAGGAGACTGGTGCTGCTATTGAGATTACATTAGGGTATAGGAGTGACATATTTGGGACCTGTTTCTGGCCTACCTTGTTAGGGGCGGTGGGTGACTTGCTCAGCTGGTTTGTCTTGGCCCCTTGTATGGGAACCCATATGCTTTTATAAGCATGTAAGCACCTTTATATGGGTGGTAGCACCATATTATAATTGTCAATCAATAGTATGCTTTGCTTTGTTTTCCAGCTGTGTCTGAGCTTTTGTTTTGTTTTGTTTGTATGTTGTTAAAATCTGTCTTCAAACTGCAAAAGAGAAGAAAAAAAATGCCCAAAACCAGCCGCCACTGGTGTAAGGTCAGGGTTAGTCAGGGTTAGTCTTTCATAGTCTTTCATATAATAATAATAATATAACAAAATCTTATCTATATGGGGGTGCGTGGTGTAATTTGTGTGATTGAATTAAACTGAAATTAAGTTTGATGTTGCCTGCTGTAACAGTGTGGATCTATAAAGCGGTCTGTAGCCTAATGATTTCTATTGATCTTGTTTCCTTGAAGGAGACTGGTGCTGCTATTGAGATTACATTAGGGTATAGGAGTGACATATTTGGGACCTGTTTCTGGCCTACCTTGTTAGGGGCGGTGGGTGACTTGCTCAGCTGGTTTGTCTTGGCCCCTTGTATGGGAACCCATATGCTTTTATAAGCATGTAAGCACCTTTATATGGGTGGTAGCACCATATTATAATTGTCAATCAATAGTATGCTTTGCTTTGTTTTCCAGCTGTGTCTGAGCTTTTGTTTTGTTTTGTTTGTATGTTGTTAAAATCTGTCTTCAAACTGCAAAAGAGAAGAAAAAAAACGCCCAAAACCAGCCGCCACTGGTGTAAGGTCAGGGTTAGTCTGACCCCCCCCCCCCCCCCCCCATTCATTTTAAGTCGCCTATGTCATGGCTGATGATGGTCTCTAGTTTTTATATTTTGTAATCATAAAAATATAGTTTACAAATACTGAGGTTATTGGCTATGGTCAAGAAGCAGCATACTCCTTCAGCGTGCACATTCACATGCTTATGCACGTGCACTGTGCGCACACACACACACACACAGCGGCTGAGCTTACCTTCTCTTTGAGGCTGCTCACATAAAGGTCACTGTTGGCAAAGTAGATTGAGGAGTTGTAGTGGAAAATCTTAATCCCCGCACATTCAGCCACCTGGGAGCGAGAGACCATCACACGCTGTCAGAGTCTGAGCCGGCAGCATCCAACATCCAACAGTGTTAAACACACACACTTGGGTTGTCACTATACTAGAATTTCTAAATTTGATACTGATACCCAGAAAAATATTGATAATCGATACCAACACATCAAGAGGCATAATATATATATATATATATATATATATATATATATATATATATATATATATATATATATATATATATATATATATATATATATATTTCAATCATGAGAGGCCAGTTGGTAGGATTTGACTAACTTTATTTAGCAATCGGCTAATCGAAGTGAGGTCTCCAGACCATATTTCAAGCAGAAGGCCACTCATGCATAATCCGATCATCCCCTGACGTCAGTCAAGTTCTAGCATGACGTGGTCAGTCAAAGTCCTAGTATGACGTCTGCTATGACGTCAGTTAATCCTCATATACATAGCAAGGGTTCTACGTCACCTCTCTCTCTCTGGCCGATCATAGCAGCAGCTAGCTTCACGGCAGTCCATCTCCCTTGAAGCCGTCCTCTGGAAGCGTTGTTTTGCCCCACCCACCTCCCCAGTCCGCCACCAACGAGTCTTGACTCCTGATCCCCCACGGGGGGGGGGGGGATCTCCTAGCCTATGCAGGTGCCCTCCTCTTGCCTCAAGAGCAGCGCCACTGGCCAATGGAGTCATGCGGCAGGTTGGGTGGTGGTGGGGAACACGTCGGCTTGCTGCGCGGGCGGGCGGGGGCGGGATCGGCTGCTGAGCCGGCTGGGCTGAGGCAAACGTGGGGGAAATGGGGAAGGGGGGTTTCCAGCGCCCTCAGGCGAGCCTCCACTGATCTGTTAGCATCTAGCAGGGACAGCAGGATGGCTCTTAACGGCCCGGGCAGGATCGGCTGCTGAGCTAGCTGGGCTGAGGCGAACGTGGGGGGGACGGGGGGGGGGTTTCCAAAGCCCTCAGACGAGCCTCCACCGATCTGCTGGCATCTAGCAGGGACAGCATAATGGCTCTTGACGACCCCTGTCGGCTCGGCGGAGCTGCGAATGGGGCCGTTTCCGCTTCCGGGGCGGCGGCCTGGAGGTCAGTGCGACCAGGAAGAACATGGCGTGGAACATGGCGTCTCACGGCGGCCCCGCGGCCTGCATTACCCCGACGACTCCCGGCTCTCGGGGCAGCTCCCTCTTCTGGTCTTCGTCCGCGGCCTCTCGCGCGTCCGCGGCGAGCGGCCTCTCGCTCCGGCTCGCGCGCGCGCGTTCTTGGGCGGGGGCGCGCACCGGGCCTTCTCATCGTGGCTACGTTGGCAGCCTGTGGCACGGCCGCTCCGCCGGTGTTGTCAGACGTCTCGGAAGGCAGATGCGCTCCGTGGCCAATCCGAAACAGGGTATCGTTGTCTAGGCTGACGTCGCTGTCCGAGGGCTGCTCTGGCTCGGGATTCGACCTACCCGGAGTGGAGTGGGGAGCGTTGCGAGATCCGCGGGGATTATCCATGGTTAAAGAGGACTTGGGGGTGCTGAATCGGCCTGCAGATGTGGTGCAGAACAACGCAAAACAACGCTTCGGAGGACGGCTTCAAGGGAGATGGACTGCCGTGAAGCTAGCTGCTGCTATGATCGGCCAGAGAGAGAGAGGTGACGTAGAACCCTTGCTATGTACAGTATATGAGGATTAACTGACGTCATAGCAGACGTCATAGCAGACGTCATACTAGGACTTTGACTGACCACGTCATGCTAGAACTTGACTGACGTCAGGGGATGATCGGATTATGCATGAGTGGCCTTCTGCTTGAAATATGGTCTGGAGACCTCACATATACAGTATACCGTATATATATATATATATATATATATATATATATAACCATTCTTCCTCTCCCCTTTTGAAACATGTCTTATTTTGGGTAAGATACATAGATGACATTTTGTTGGTCTTTCTGGGTTCAGAGAGTGAACTACACGAGTTCAGAGATTATATCAATGGTACACACCCCACACTCAGATTCTCCATGGTATTTGACAAGAAGCAAATAGATTTTTTAGATTTACGTATTTCTGTTGAACATGATAGCTTAAGCACCACCATTTTTAGAAAACTTACCGACAGGAACAGTGTGTTGCACGCACGTAGCCACCATCCCAGACGTTTAGTTGAAAACATCCCATATGGACAGTTTTTACATCTCAAACGCATCTGTACTGACCCTGTTGACTTTGAATCGAAGGCTAATGAAATGCACGCCCGTTTTAAACAGCGGGGCTATAAAGAGTCTACCATCCGGACAGCCAGAAATAAGGTCAGTACAGTACATAGGGAGACCCTCCTAGACCCTGGTAATAAGGAGCCACAAGAGTATCGAGTCACTTTTGTTTCAGAGTATAGTACAGCTTCTCAGGCCATTAAAGATATCATTTGTAGACATTGGAAGAACGTGCTTGAATGCGACCCTCTACTGGAGAACATCACCAAATTTCCTCCAAAGTTTTGTTTCAGAAGAGGCAACAACATCAGAGACGCTGTTGTCAGGTCCATGTATTCTACTCCTAGGCCCATTGACTCTAGCTGGCTTAGTAAGGGGTTGTGCGGCAATTTCCGCTAGGCCAAGCCAAGCCAGGTAAAGGTGAGGTGCCAAGGCAGCCAAGTAGGCCAAGCGGGGAAGCGCCAAGTTAAACATTAATGTATCAAGATCGAAGGCCCGACCGAGTTGGGAGCGCCAGCCGCAAATAGCTGTAAGTCGCTAAAAAGGTCGAAGGCCGGAAAAGTACAATCGCGAGGCGCCAAGGCGGCCAGGTAGGCCAAGCTGGGAAGCGCTATCGCGAGGTGCCCGACCGAGTTGGGAGCGCCAGCCGCAAATAGCTGTAAGTCGCTAAAAAGGTCGAAGGCCGGAAAAGTACAATCGCAAGATCGAAGGCCCGACCGAGTTGGGAGCGCCAGCCGCAAATAGCTGTAAGTCGCTAAAAAGGTCGAAGGCCGGAAAAGTACAATCGCGAGGCGCCAAGGCGGCCAGGTAGGCCAAGCTGGGAAGCGCTATCGCGAGGTGCCCGACCGAGTTGGGAGCGCCAGCCGCAAATAGCTGTAAGTCGCTAAAAAGGTCGAAGGCCGGAAAAGTACAATCGCGAGGCGCCAAGGCGGCCAGGTAGGCCAAGCCGGGAAGCGCTATCGCGAGGTGCCCGACCGAGTTGGGAGCGCCAGCCGCAAATAGCTGTAAGTCGCTAAAAAGGTCGAAGGCCGGAAAAGTACAATCGCGAGGTGCCAAGGCAGCCAAGTAGGCCAAGCCGGGAAGCGCCAAGTTAAACATTAATGTATCAAGATCGAAGGCCCGACCGAGTTGGGAGCGCCAGCCGCAAATAGCTGTAAGTCGCTAAAAGGTCGAAGGCCAGAAAAGTACTATCAACTACCGGCGCCTGCAGATCTCAATTAACCTCCGGTAATCAGATCTTCCTTTTGGGGGATCTCCTAGCCTATGCAGGTGCCCTCCTCTTGCCTCAAGAGCAGCGCCACCGGCCAATGGAGTCATGCGCCAAAGTATTTGCCATGCATGCCGATTGCTAAATAAAGTTTGTCAAATCCTACCAACTGGCCTCTCATGATTGAAGTGAGGTCTCCAAACCATATTTCAAGCAGAAGGCCACTCATGCATAATCCGATCATCCCCTGACGTCAGTCAAGTTCTAGCATGACGTGGTCAGTCAAAGTCCTAGTATGACGTCTGCTATGACGTCTGCTATGACGTCAGTTAATCCTCATATATATAGCAAGGGTTCTACGTCACCTCTCTCTCTCTGGCCGATCATAGCAGCAGCTAGCTTCACGGCAGTCCATCTCCCTTGAAGCCGTCCTCCGAAGCATTGTTTTGCCCCACCCACCTCCCCAGTCCGCCACCAACGAGTCCTGACTCCTGATCCCCCACGGGGGGGGGATCTCCTAGCCTATGCAGGTGCCCTCCTCTTGCCTCAAGAGCAGCGCCACCGGCCAATGGAGTCATGCGCCAAAGTATTTGCCATGCATGCCGATTGCCAAATAAAGTTTGTCAAATCCTACCAACTGGCCTCTCATGATTGAATTCTTTTTTGTAAGGAGTGTAATGAGGGTAATATCGCTGTCCTGTTTTTTGTTTTTTGTATTTTTCACATCTATTTTAAATTTATTACCTTTGTACAATGGGTACATACAAACTTGTATGTTTTGATTGCCCCAAACACCCCCCCCCCCTTGTTGTTATGGGGATTACACCATCTCCTGGGGATCTTCAGCAACTGCTGCACTTTACACTGCTGCAGCTGCTGTACTTTTTCCTTTCTTGCATTGACTCTCTTTAGGAGGTTTCCTGCCCTTTTAATGTGATTGCGGGCATTTCTGGTTCCAAATGTGTTGAGCCTTACACTTGTTGCCCATTAAGGTATGTTTTTATTGTGTAACCTGTGTTTCCTCATTTAATTGCTTAATTGACCTGTTCATTGAGGGGCGGGCCGTTCTGTCACACGGCCTGCTACAAAGGTGTTTGTAATCACTGCACTTTTACTATGAACCTGATGAAGCAGCAAGCCTGCGAAACGCGTTGTTCTGCTTAAAATAAATATGATCTTTTGATACAGCATTGGTCACCCTGTTCTTCTGGAGTGTGCGGTCAACTTCATATGGACTTGTTCCTGTAGAGACTGTTTTTATGTTATTTTGATCCTGCTTGCTGTGACCAGCACCTCCCTGCTTGGATTGTGCACGAGTAGCCTACTTTTCCCTTGATATATATATATATATATATATATATATATATATATATATATATATATATATATATATATACACACACATATATATATATATACACACATATATATATATATATATATACACACACATATATACTGTATATATATATACACACACACCTCCCTGCTTGGATTGTGCACGAGTAGCCTACTTTTCCCTTGATATATATATATATATATATATATATATATATATATATATATATATATATATATACATACACACATATATATATATATATATACACACATATATATATATACACACACACACACACATATATATATATATATATATATGTAGGTGAGACACAATTTCTTTGCACAGTCTGTGGTGAAGGTTTGACGACCTTAACGATGCACCCACTGACCTCTTCATACTCGTCCACGTCGCAGTATAGAGCGGAGCCGGGAACCTGGCCCAGGACGGCGGTGTTGGGGCTGGAGAACAGAGAACGAGGTCAGAAACAGCCGCTAATGGGGGATTAGACCCACTCAAACCGCATTTATTTATTTATCATGCAACTCATTCTTTGTTCCTTTGCTTTGTTTTAGCGTCTGTCTCACACCAAAAAGCGGTAAAAAGCTATTTACACATACTGTTTGACTCATGTCTTTTACACATACTTAGAAAATGAACTCATGTCTAGATCATATTAGATTTAGACCAATATATCAGTTTGCTAATATTTTGATGCCTTTCCTCCCTGAACACAGCTATAGAAAAACATGGTAGAAAACCTGACATGGAGCTTTATTTCCTTTGCACATTTTATTCATTCATTTTAACTTTCAATAATGCTTCTTGAAAATATTCTTCATCTATCTAAAGGCAATAAATGTGTATCACAAAGTTCCCCCTTCTATTGAATAGGTGTGGTGGGTCTCTCTGTCTTTAAAGAGCTGTTAACACATAATATAATATTATCAGTTTCAGTGAGAGTCTAAAGCTTAATTTATACTTATTAGAAAGTGTCGCTGAGCACATGGTCGCAGACGAAAAAGAAAGTGTCGCTCATGGTGTTGCATTTATACTTCATTGAACGTTTGCCTCGGTTCAACGGTCACGTGACACTCGAACGTGCAAAGTGCAGACAGCCAAGGCAAGAGAGGGAATGGAATGCACATACAGTACACACACACATGTCTGTGAACCACCATCATTGATTATTATTATTATCATCATATAAAGATTTTGGTCGTTTGAAGCCAGATTCATATAGGAATATCTAATTTTAAATTAACATTAGGATTAGACGGTTGTGATGTCAGTATTCAGTCTTAACAATCATATACCGTAAATTCCGGACTATAAGCCGCACCGGTGTATAAGCCGCACCTGCAAAGTTGACTATTTTTTTCTTATATAAGCCGCACCGGACTATAAGCCGCGGGTGTTTTAATGGTATTTTTTTTTTTTTTTTTTTTGTGTTTTAATGTTTAATTACCATATGTAAGGGTTCATGCACAGAGGGGATTGTCGGGAAAGAGATGGCTGTTTGAGGAAGCTCCCATTTATTAACATTTCAACAAAACAACATAACACAACACCACCTGTGTTGTTTTTTACAGTGCACACAGTGTCATACAGTGTCATACAGTGTGGTGAAAAGAGGGCAAGAGAGGAAATTAAAACTTATTATAGTTATATAGGATTTATAGTTAGAAAGAGTGCTAAAAAAGAGAGATTTTTTTTTTTTTTTTTTTGAAAAAAATCCATAGATAAGCCGCACCGTTATATAAGCCGCAGGGGCCAAAAAAGGCCAAAAAACGGGAAAAAAGGTGCGGCTTATAGTCCGGAATTTACGGTATTTGCTCCTTTTCTCACTCACTCCTATGTCACCACCTGCTCTCCCTGCAGGGTTTGAGATTAAACTTTTTTTTATCACCAGCCAATATGGCTGCTAGATTTTAAAGTTACGAGCCAATTAATTTCAACTAGCCAAAATGTTTTTCTTGAAATAAACCAGAATATGAGTGCCACTGGGTTAATATATGCATACGTATCAGTACAAATAAGTTATAGCATAATGAATCTATAAATTACAGCAGGGCTATTCAACTAAATTGTTCAGGGGGCCACATTGTCAGAAACCTAAGGGACCGGGGGCCGGACCGTTCCCCGAGCCAGTACACTTGACACAATGCACCACCACATTTCGCAGCCGCGTTGGAACTATTCTACTCGGCAGCGTCGAAGAAAATGTTATGTTTTTTGGACTTTTATCCATATTTAGAAGAATATTTAATTTTAAATTAACATTAGGATTATACTGTTGTGATGTCATTATTCAGTATCTTCTCTTTTCTATTATTAGTATTAGTATTAGTATTAAATACTGAGTATCTCATGAAAAACTATTAATATTGCATCTTTTGTGTTTAGCTACGTCTCACAGCATTGTAACATTGTAGTGCAGCAAGAAAGGAAAACTACTGTAAACATTTGAACCATATTTCTTGTTTAGAACCTATAGCTAGCAACATCGCCATCTCCTGAAAAACATTAATATTGCACCTTTCTTGTGGCTACATCACAGCATCTACTGAAAAACATTTATAGTGGATCGGACTTGTTTAGTTCACTTTAGATTCAATCACATCTGAAAAACAACCAGTCGAGTGTAATAAGTAAATGAGGTTTAATTGTTAAAAAAAATAAAAATAAAAATAAAAACTAGAACGACCGCAACGCGGACTTATGCCTCCGCCATGAGTTCATTCTGGAGTCCAAATCGCCATTTGAGGCAAATTGGAAGAGATTCCGTCAAGGCGCTCCGGTGATGTTGCGTTACAGAGCTTGGAAATTGGGTGTGTGAGAGGTCACAGTGACCTTGAACTTTGACCACCAAAATGTAATCAGTTCATCCTTGAGTCCAAGTCGATGTTTGAGACAAGTTTGATTAAATTCCGTCAAAGCATTCCTGAGATATCGCGTTAACAAGCTTGAAAATGGCGCTCGAGAGCTCACCTTGACCTTTGACCTTTGACCACCAAAATCTAATCAGATCATCCTTGAGTCTAAGGCGATGTTTGAGGCAAATTTGATGAAATTCCGTCAAGGCATTCGTGAGATATCGCGTTAACAAGCTGGAAATGGCGTTTGAGAGGTCACAGTGACCTTGACCTTTGACTTTTGACCACCAAAATGTAATCAGTTCATCCTTGAGTCCAAGTCGATGTTTGAGACAAGTTTGATTAAATTCCGTCAAGGCATTCCTGAGATATCGCGTTAACAAGCTTGAAAATGGCGTTCAAGAGGTCACAGTGACCTTGACCTTTGACCACCAAAATCTAATCAGTTCATCCTTGAGTCCAAGTCGATGTTTGAGACAAGTTTGATTAAATTCCGTCAAGGCATTCCTGAGATATCGCGTTAACAAGCTTGAAAATGGCGTTCGAGAGGTCACAGTGACCTTGACCTTTGACCTTTGACCACCAAAATCTAATCAGATCATCCTTGAGCCTAAGTGAATGTTTAAGGCGAATCTGATGAAATTCCGTCCAAGCGTTCCTCAGATATCGCGTTAATAAGCTTGAAAATGGCGTTCGAGAGGTCACAGTGACCTTGACCTTTGACCTTTGACCACCAAAATCTAATCAGATCATCCTTGAGCCTAAGTGAATGTTTAAGGCGAATCTGATGAAATTCCGTCCAAGCGTTCCTCAGATATCGCGTTAACAAGCTTGAAAATGGCGTTCGAGAGGTCACAGTGACCTTGACCTTTGACCTTTGACCACCAAAATCTAATCAGATCATCCTTGAGCCTAAGTGAATGTTTAAGGCGAATCTGATGAAATTCTGTCCAGGCGTTCCTCAGATATCGCGTTAACAAACATCGTACGGACGGACGGACAGCCGTACGTACGGACGGACAACCCGGATCCATAATGCCTCCGGCCTGGCTATCGCCGGCGGAGGCATAATAAACGACACAACCACACAACTCACCTCTTCTCTCTCTGGGAAATTGGTCACGATGTTCTTTGTGATTTTCACAAAGTCATACATCAAGGACAGGCTGATAAAAATAGCGGGGACACGTTCATTCATTTCAATCGAGCGAAAATCAAAACAAGGAAGTCAAGCGCGTGCAGTCAATCAGACTTGCGCGACACTATGTGATGTAGTCAGTGACACTAGACATTTCACTAGGTAGCAGGCACTGTTTGCCGACACTTGAAAGTGTCGACTCAAGTCCTCATTTCTGTCGGCGACCGTTTCAAAAGTGTCGGCAGACAAAGCATAAATTGGGCTTTAGTGCCCAATGATGTCCTGTCTAAATGCTGTTTTTAGAGGCTTTTCCACCTTGACAAGAATACAACACAATACTTAAAAAAATTTGCATGAAAATTTTCACATTTAAAGATACTGACTATCAACACAAAATATTGTCTCTCAGCTGCAGCTTCAATACACAAACCTGGGTATCAGCATTGGCTTTTGTTCAAATAGTGTAATGAATCAAAACCTAATCTGCAGCACAAATCCAATTCCAAGGTTGGGATAACAGCTGTTTGCCTTCCTCAGTAGTACCTCTGTGTCCTGTAGATGACGGTCAGTATGGCAAAGGTGACAGCCACCAGCAGGCCATAGTCCAGACCCAGCAGCACCGACGCTGTGAAGGCCACCAGCCAGATGGCCTGCAGGAAACACAGACAGACACAGACAACTCATCAGCACGGACAACTAGCTACAGACAGGCAGGACCTTTCAAACAGAGCTGTGAGACACAGACAACTCATCAGCACGGACAACTAGCTACAGACAGGCTGGACCTTTAAAACAGAGCTGTGAGACACAGACAACACATCAGCACGGACACCTAGCTACAGACAGGCTGGACCTGTCAAACAGAGCTGTGAGACACAGACAACACATCGACTAGCTACAGACAGGCTGGACCTGTCAAACAGAGCTGTGAGACACAGACAACTCATCAGCACGGACAACTAGCTACAGACAGGCTGGACCTTTCAAACAGAGCTGTGAGACACAGACAACACATCAACTAGCTACAGACAGGCTGGACCTTTCAAACAGAGCTGTGAGACACAGACAACACATCAACTAGCTACAGACAGGCTGGACCTGTCAAACAGAGCTGTGAGACACAGACAACTCATCAACATGGACAACTAGCTACAGACAGGCTGGACCTGTCAAACAGAGCTGTGAGACACAGACAGTGCCGTCTGTCCTTCTGACAGTAGGGGGAGGAATCACTAGATGCCCCAAGATACGATATTATCATGATACTTAAGTCCCGATACGATAATATTGCGAGATGGTAGTATTGTGATATAGAGTATTGCAATATTGCTATATATTGTGATTTATTATCTTTTTTCTACTGCAAAGTATGTCCCCAAAGGAAAACATGTTTTTATCTAAGATAGTTTCCAGCCTGTTCATCTCACTTTAATCATTTTTATTGCAGGAAAAAATGTCAAGTAGACAGACTGAGCAACACTGTAATAAAAACCTTTCATAAATGTTGCATGCACCTGACAATTTATATAATAAAATATTACGATACTAGGCATTTGTGCAATACAATATATTGCCACAGAAAATATTGTGAGACTATACTGTATCGATTTCCCCCCACTCCTATCTGGCAGGCTTAGGGACTCACCAGCTCCACTCGGCTGGTTCTCCACAGAGCAGGGATGTCCCGGGACTGTTTGAACATCCCCAGCAGGTTCACCATGATGATGGCCGCCAGGGCAGTCTGCACAGGACACAGGGTTAGAGACAGACTAGAGAGGAGAGTAGAATACAATGCAATAGAACACAGCAGAAGACAATATAATAAATCGGAACATTATGGAATAGAACAGTATAGGTAGAACAGAACTGAATAGAACAGAATGTAACAGAACAGAGTAGATTACAGTAAAATTGAATACAACAGAACAAAATAGAACCAAAGAGAATACAATTAATTATAACGGAATACAATAGAACACAAGATAATACAAGTCCTTAAATCAAATTTAAGGACTTTTGAAGGACTTTCCAGGCCCAATTCCCTCAAATTCAAGGAGCCAACACAGCATACAAGATTAAAAAAAGTACCGTAAATTTCGGACTATAAGCCGCGGCTTTTTCCCCGTTTTTTGGCCCCTGCGGCTTATATAACGGTGCGGCTTATCTATGGATTTTTTCAGGAAAAAATAAAATAAAAAACGGAATTCTCTCTTCTTTAGCACTCTTTCTAACTATAAATCCACTTCTGTTTTAATTTCCTCTCTTGCCCTCTTTTCACCACACCGCGGACACTGTGTGCACTGTAAAAAAAAACACAGGTGGTGTTGTGTTATGTTGTTTTGTTGAAATGTTAATAAATGGGAGCTTCCTCAAACATCCATCTCTTTCCCGACAATCCCCTCTGTGCACGAACCCTTACATATGGTAATTAAACATTAAAACACAAAAAAAAAAAAAAAAAAAAACATTAAAACATTAAAACACCCGCGGCTTATAGTCCGGTGCGGCTTATATATGTAACAAACAGTCAATTTTGCTGCTGCGGCTTATAGTCTGGTGCGGCTTATAGTGCGGAAATTACGGTAATTGCCTCATCCTGGAAGAGCACCTGATTTTTATTCTGCTAACCTATATTGATGTCTTCTTGACCCAATGCAGCACTCCCATTTGTATCTTTATTTGCCAACACAGCATAGTTTGAGACACAGATCAAGGTTAATTACTGTTACAACACTGATGACAACTAGCAGGCTTTACAGAAGCTTCACAGACAACTATTAAAAAGAGATTATATATATCTATATATATACTGTATATATCTATATATATCTATCTATATCTATATCTATATCTATATCTATATCTATATCTATATAGATATATATATATATATATATATATATATATATATATACACTATATATATATATAAAATCATTGGATCTGGCATGGGACCTCTGTTGCCCATCACCCCCCTCTCCCGTCTCCCTCTACTGTACTGTTTAACACATAATTTGGATTCTTGTACAAAATATATAAATTCAAGCACTTTCAATGGCCCATGTCTATTTGGGTCTATTTTCAAAAACTTGCAGGGCCTTCAGTACTAATACATCTTAACAAATGCTACTTGTTCTATTTTAAAGGTCTTAGCTGATGCAGACTGTGACACACCGTTGATTGCACCACTGTTGACAAAATGATAAATGATTGGATAAAAGCATCTGCTGCTACATGATGTAATGTAATGTTATCAGAACATAAAGCCGTCACAGCAGCGTCACCGGACAGGAAGTTGCTCCACCCACCTGAGGGAGCGGCTGGAAGACGAAACCAATGGCCACCACCACCAGCAACACCACCAGAGACGCCAGTAGCCCTGCAATCTGAGCACACACACACACACACACACACACAAACAGTGATAAGATAGCTGTGTCAACACTATCCCATCAAGTCTAATTTAATCCATTGTGATTTTACAGCACCAAGTAACCCTTACTGAGGCACTTGCATTTACTCAGAGAGTGTGTGTGTATGTTTGTTTGTTTGTTTGTGTGTGTGTGTGTGTGTGTGTGTGTGTGTGTGTATGTGTGTGTGTGTGTGTGTGTGTGTGTGTGTGTGTGTGTGTGTGTGTGTGTGTGTGTGTGCGTGCGCGCGTGCGTGCGTGTATGCGTGTGTTTGCGTGCATGTGTGTGTTTGCGTGCGTGTGTTACCTGCGTCTTGCCTCCGGTGCTCTCCTGCACCAGACTTCGGGACATGGAGCAGGTGATGGCGAAGGTTTGGAAGAAAGAGCTGATGAAGTTGCACAGACCAAGGGCGATCAGTTCCTGAAGCACCAAGCACACAAAGCGTTCGTCTCAACACATTGGAACTGGATTTAATCATATGAAGATGCAGGTGCTGGTTCTCTGCCAGGAGAACTGTGATGCAGTTCATTAGGAGCGAGAGAACCAACTATAGGAAACGAGCGCAAAACGCAAGGGTTTATGGGTAGAGCAAGGGTTTATGGGTAGAAGGAGATGGCTGTTTATGTCCGATAGCCAGGGGCTCCTCATGCTTGGAAAGCCGAGCAATATAAAATGTCTGGACTGATGCTTATATTCATTCAGCTATTTATTCATGTGATTTTAATGACCTGTCTGTCATGTTTGTCCACTGTTTGTCTCTCTATTGTTTCACTAATGCCGCACCTTAGCATGTAGTGTCAAGCGACTTTGAGTTCTAGAAAAGCGCTATATCAGGCATGCCCAAAGTCCAGCCCGGGGGCCAATTGCGGCCTGTGGACCGATTTTAAGCGTGTCTCTCAACTACTGTATATGTGGCCCTCCACACAGTATTGGTTAGTCAAGTTCACTTTGCGTTTTTTCCACTCACTTAACGATGGTATCATACAGTTTGTAGACAAGCACCAAGAAGGAACAACGCAGGCGGAACTAATGTTTTCTGATGGTAAACAAAATCCTTAGAGTACAATTGTATTGTATGTGATTTTTATTTGTATTTTTTTATAACCCATATGATGTGAGAAGCAGCTGCCCCCCCCTGTAATTTCACATTATCTAATCTGGCCCCCAATCAAAAAAAGTTTGGAAACCCCTGCTTCAGAGTTGCATAGAGCAGTGGTTCTCAACCTGGGGGTCGGGACCTCCCAGGGGGTTGCAGAATTATTTTGGGGGGTCGCGGAATGATTGTCAAAAAAGAAAAAAGAAAAAAAAAACATCTTCATTAAGATTAAATCTCCCCTAGCAATGATTTAATGTATTATAAAGCTATATAAACTATAAAAACAACTTCAGTGAGTGAGTGAAATCAGGGTGTGTGCACTGTCATTGGGTTGAGTAGTGGCGGGAGGGGGGGTCGCGAACCCCAGCCTGAAGTTTTTTGGGGGTAGCAGCTCAAAAAGGTTGAGAACCACTGCTAGAGAGCCAAAGTCGATGCCACGTCCTGCTTCAGCATGCATACCAGATATTTTCATCCGCCATTTATTTTCCCATGGACATTTTCGTAAAATGCTTATAAAAATAGTTTTACTAGATCAAACCAAATGGTTCAGCTATATTTAGAAACAGGAGACACCACAGAACATTTCACTCAGAGCAACTGGAAGCTACTGCCGGAAAATGGTCATAAAGGAAGCTTGACAGAACACATGACAGTCCACACAGGGGAGAACAATTTAATTGCTCAGTCTGTGGTAAAGGTTTTGGTTTTAAAGCAAAGTTGAAGTCACACATGTTATTCCACACAGGTGAAAAACAATTTAATTTCTCAGTCTGTGGTAAAGGTTTTGGTCATAAAGGAGACTTGAACAAACACATGATAGTCCACACTGGTGAGAAACCATTTAATTGCTCAGTCTGTGGTAAAGGTTTTGGTCTTAAAGGAAACTTGAAGTCACACATGATAGTCCACACAAGAGAGCAAAACATTGAATTGCTATCTGTGGTGGAGGGGGGATTTGAGTGTTTTTGTAGCCTACTGTGGAGAGAGAGAGAGAGAGAGAGAGAGACAGAGACATATATCTCTCTCTCTCTCTCTCTCTACATACATACATACATACTGTACATACATACATACAGTACACACACACACACACACACACACACACACACGCACACACACACATATATATATATATATACATACATATACTGTATATACATATATATTCGACCGTTCAAAACGTTCCCTACTACAGAAACTAGAAATTGAGGGCGCGCAGTGTCGAAATTCTCAACTGTTAATTTGATTCACTATAGACAGTTTCAACTCGACAATAAACATTCTGAATTTCCCTCAGCTTACCTCCTGTTGCAGTGTTTGCTAGAACAATAACTGACAGGACATATAGCTAGGTTCCAAACGGTTCCTTAGCAACATAATTTTGTGAAAACCGTTCCCCATCACTACAACACTAGTTAGTTAGTTAGTTTATTGACAACCATAGAAATATTCACACAAACTATTAAAATAATCATATAAAATACGAAAAATAAAAACAATGGGTCCAATCACATAACAGATACATAGAACTAAGATGTTTGTTCACGTTCCAAGATAGCTAAGCATTTACTCAGCATAGATAGCAGCTGTCGCGGATATCCTGGGTCTGGGGGCACAAGAGAAGGTGTTGTTCGTCCTGGATTCCAGTGCCACACCAGCACACACGCTGTTCTCGGGGTGTGCGGCTCCACCTTCCCAGTTCAATGCGCAACCGGTGGGATGACAGGCGGAATCTTGAGAAGGTTTGTCTCAAACTATCCTCGATGGTGTGTTGGCTGTTCATATAGAGTGGGTGGACAGATAACTCAGGGTTAAGTTTACAGTAAGTCCTGAACTTGGATCCTTCATTTGACCGCACTCTTTCCATCTGCTCCTCTCTATCAGTTCTGATGTGGTCTAGTACATTCATGACCTGCTCCAGGTGTGAGTTCATGACACGGTTCTCCTGTTTGGTTAATTCCAGTGCAAATCCTAGGGGGTCACCGGCCACTTCCTGCCGTGTACTCATCTTATGCAGGAATTTGGCCTGTTTGTCTCTTATCAGGGCTTGCACTGACGGAAGCCCTGCTTCTAGAAGGCAGGTCAGGTTTGGTGTGGTAGTCCTTACTCCGAGCATGATTTTGACTCCTGTCATGTAAAGGGTCTCTACAGTCTTTAGGGGGACTTTCAGCCAAGTCTCACACCCATACAAGATGGCTGACGAGAAGGCAGCTTCGAATACTTTCTTTTTCACACTAAAGGGGGCATCATAGTTAGCAGTCAGAAAGATTATTAATCTGTTCAGTTGTTTCATTTTGTCATTCACATGCATTTTCAGTGAGGATAGGGCACTCCCATCCGCTGTGAAGATGGCACCAAGGTATGTGTAGCTATCACAATGGTGGACTGTAAAGGAGCCAAGGTCTATCTGCTGCCTATCTTTCTCAGAGCCTAATATCACCATAAATTTAGTTTTACTTTCATTTACAGCCATACCATATTCTATGCAATATAATTCTAGATACTTTAGTTTCTCGATTAATTTCTCCCTAGATGTTGCAAGGATAACAGTATCATCCATTAGCATTAAGATATGTAGCCATTTCAGAAAACCATCTTCCCCACATCCCTCCTTGATTTTTCTTATCAGCATATCTACAAATAAAACAAACAGGAAGCATGAGGTGGGTGAACCTTGTCGTACCCCTAATGTAGATGTTATCATCGTAGCGCCCATGATACTAGTTGTTATGCTGTACATAGACATCAGTGCAACGAGCATACTAACACCGCAACCCATACTTTTGAGGAGCGTGAACATTTTTCCCCTTGGCACACGATCATAGGCCTTAGAAAAGTCGATATAGGCAATATACAGTTGTCTTTTCTTCCTCATACAATAATCAATAAACAGCCTAAGTGTCAGAATATGTTCAATACACCCTCTCTGGGGCTGGGCTCCTGCTTGTTCTCTGTAGGGTCGGTACCAGGATATTAGTCTGTTATTCAAAACATAATCATACACTTTTGCCACACTGTTAATCACACTTATACCACGATAGTTGTTGCAATCCATAGGAGTTCCTTTCTTAAAAAACATGAGCAGCCTTGCTGATGCCCAACTTAGTGGGTAACCGGCAACAAAGATGAAGTTAAAGAACGTACACAGGAATGATGCGGGCATACACTTAAACACACCTGGGCTTATTCCATCTGGTCCTGCGCCTTTCGCTGGCTTCACTTGGTTGTCTATGACCTGGTTTATCTCCTCCAGGAGGATGGGATCATCCAACACAGGCACATTCATGCTATATTCCTCTGTATTGACTGTATTTTCTGTCTCACTAGCAGGGGGGTTGAGCAGCTGCTCCATATGCTCCTGGAACTCAGCGTCAGAGGGCCTCTCCTGGTTTGGGTTGGGATGGAATTCCCCTTTCCAGTCAATGGCTCGCCACAGAGTCTTTGGATCATCACAGTCCAGTATACGCTGCCATCGTGATGGGAGGGTTTCTGGGTCTCTGGTTGGGGCAGGGGGCCGGCGGGGGGCAGGTGTTACTTTACTCTGAGCTGCACAGGTATACAATATGTCTGCAAACTGCTTTGCTACCACATCAGGGTTTTCTTCCAGATTAATAACTGGTACTTCAAGTGAACCGAGGTTCAGGGCAAATAGGCTTGCATCAATATGCTTGTAGGGTACAGGTTTCCTGCAGTGGAGATTACCTGTTCTCTCAGTTACAGAGTGAACACACAGGTCCTGTGCACGTTGCAACAACACTTTAGCGTCAATCATCTCCTCTGGGAAGGAGAGGTTGATGGACATGGGTGCATGGTCTGAGGGTAGGTCTGTACTTTGAACCACCTTGAGGTCTGTGGCACAGCCGATACTGTGGGCAGATATGAGACAATAATCAACCTCTGATATCCATTTTTCCCTTTTCCGATAGGTCAAGGAGCTGGGGTATGACCTTACATCAGTGTACAGGTTGTTTAAAACTAGGAGATTGTTGTCTTTACATATTTGCATTATAGCCTTGCCGTTGCTGTTCACCGTTTTATCAACAGGCCTGTAACACATTCCATGACAGTCTTGAACAAGGTCATTAACCAGCTCCCCACATCTAGTGTTCATGTCTCCTGCTACAAAATACCCATACACAGAGTCTTGGGTTCGAGCCTGGATTTCTGCAAAATTGTACTAGAAAAGAACGGTGAATCTGAGGGTGGAATATAAGCCCCACCAAACTTCATACCTGGTACAGTGCGGAGTTGGAACCAGATCTGTTCTGGAGCTGTTGTGTCTATAGATGTTACTTCTTGGTATATTCCATGTTTGAACAGGATGGCTACACCACCTCTCTGACTGTTCTGGTTCTTTGCCACTATTGGTATAAAGCCAGGGGCATGGTTGAGCTTGGCTCTTTTGATCTCTGTCAGAATCACAATATCGTGATCTGTCATCCAGTCCAGCACCTCAGCATTTTCAAATGTATTTCTTAAACCGTTGATGTTCCAAAAGCCGAGCTTTATGTGTTTGGACCCGCAATCTGAAAAGGTGATACAAATTTACAGACAACTACTACATTTAATCATGACTCTAGTACATTTGCATTTCACCTAAAAAAAAAAGACAGGACACTGCTTTCAAGTCGGAAATTTACCTAGATTTGCTAGGGTGCAACTGGGGTGCTGCTTGATGACATCACTAGGGTGGCTGTACAGTACAATACAGTGGAGTACAGGCTAGTTAAGTGGTAGTAAGCATTTTTAATTCTAACAGACTTGGACTGTGGTTGTTTTGATTCATCCAAATGTTCAAAATCCTTACTACTGTACTGTACAGTCAACCTTAGTGATGCATTCAAGCAGCACACTAGTTGGAGAAAAGCTGAAATGTTCATCTTTCTAGCTAATCTAGCTAAATGTCAGACTTGAAACAGTGCCCTGTCTTGTCTGAGGTGAAATGCAAATAAACTAGTCATATGGTCAAATGTTTCATGTCATCTTTAACCCGTGTTTGTGTGTAGTATGGTATAATAAAGTGCCCAAACCGGCACACAGGATGACTTTGCAAGGTGTGAAAATGGCACTAATGAAATGTAATGAAACGGTTTTCATTGGTCTGTTGTGTTTGTTTGATGTGGGCCGGCGCCAGATCCTCAGTGTTGTATCAACAGACGTGTGAGACTCACCTGGTTGCCGTCCACGCTGTACCCGTGCTTCAAAGCGAAGATCTTGGCCAGAGAGATTCCCATTGAGAATCCCACGATGGCTATGGCGAAGGAATCTGTGACCAAGTTAGGTAACAGAGAGAAGTCTGGAAGAGCAGGTGGGAGGAGCCTGGAAACACACAACAATACATTTTTATTATTCTCATGAAAAATTAAGAAGTCTATCTGTATCTCACACTGCATGAATGCACACAGACTGCCGCACAATATGACGGCACATATTTGGTATGTAAATGAAAATCATCCCAACCACGCTCTATGTCTATGGCATTAAGGTTGCAAAGGTGGACCTTATGTGGAATTCTCTTACATTTCCATGACTTTGCCAGCTTGATATTCAAACTGAATTTCAACATGTTCACACACTCACACAAACACACATCCACACACCACATACTGTACATGTATAGACATACACCCCCTCCCCCCCCGGCTCACCCGAATATATACACACACACACACACACACACACACACACACACACACACACAGGCTATAATAATATACAAACTGAGGTCTGTGGGTCTGTGGGTTTGCACATGTCTTTCTTGCTTTCTCTCTTGCTTTGCTTTCTGGCATCTAAATCTCCTGACACTCCACTCTTCAGCCTGAAATGAACTGTCTTCTGTGGGGTTAGGAGTTGAGGGGGTACCAACATACCCTGTTGGTATTTTCCCGACCACGTCCACTCTGTAGTCATGGGACAGATGGAGGCCGTAGGAGACCCCCGTGGACACGATGACCACGATGATCTCTCCGGGGATGGGCACGGGCAGCTTCTTCTTGAAGCGCTCGTTCAGGTATTTGACGCTGTACAGGAAGACCATGCACAGCAGGCCCAGGATGAGCGTGGCCATGTTGGTGCTGGTGATGTCACTGAACACCGCCTGCACGCTCTGGGAGGAGAGAAAGGTTGGCAGATGTATTATGCACCCTACCCCTCTAGTTGAAAATGAAACTGACTATAGAAACCAAAGTCATGATTCTCTTACCATTTTATCCTATTAAAACAATACTGCATTGAAAAGTCCTAGAACGTTTTCTTTAAAGCAGCTACCGAGAAACGTTCATTTTGTGTTGATTTTAGCGGCCCCTGTGTGTGTGTATTCTCCCAGAACAAAAACTGCCTTTCCTGAACACTGAGTTTACTCCCGCTGGGACAGGCCGGCCAGGGCTTCTCTGAGCCCGGCCTGAACACCGACCCTCCCCTGCTTTACTGCATAAGGTTAAAGTTGTTGGTTCACTCACCGGCCGGAACAACAATTACAACCAGTTTCACACGGACTTGAACACAGGAAGTCCTGCTGCCTCGACCCGCACACAGGCATTTAGAGAAACTACATAGAAATCACCGATCTCCTTGCCGATGGTCTTGTTTGCTGATGTAGGTAAGATGTGAGGCATCAGTATTAAATTGAGACTGTTTCATAACCAGTTAAAAGTTCCTCATAGCTGCTTTAAGATATTAAATTGATATCGGACTCTTGATTTGTTCGACTTTGTATATAGACCCTTTTCACGGGGGCCATTTTGTGTCGAAGAGGCAGAATAAACACAGGTGCAAGCAAAACACTAATGAGAGTTTCCAAATTCCAATCATGGAAGTTTGAAACCCTCATTAGTGTTTTGCTTGCACCTGTGTATATGCATTCTTTGATTTTATATCTCATTTATCTTACTGTGCCACCACTTGGTCTCAGGCTAATAAAACAGCCATACAGCCGCTCCACAAACTATTGAACATTGAAGGTACCTGATAAAAAACCTAACACCTACCACCATTGTAGCATTATCAAGAAGTATCATTTTCTGACTTTTGAGAATGTTCTGTTCATAGCTAATGTCTGTTTATTGTATAGAATCTTCCATGGCCTTGCTCCACCACCATTTAATCAATTTGTGGCAAATCGCAATACTGGTATTAGAACTACAAGAGCCTCCAATAGAAGGGACTGTTGTGTCCAATTCCGATCCACAAAGTTCAGCCAAACTGCTTTCACAGTCAAGGCAGCAGAGCTGGAACACTCTGCCGGCTGTTATTAAAGGCTGCAGTAGGCTGTAGACATTAAGGGCCCTATTCTCCCATAGGCCTTAGGCGCAAAAACTGGCCTTAAACAAAAAAAAACGTGCCTTGCGCCTGCCTCGGGAAGATAGGAACATGGCTTTAGGCCCCAAAATGCGCTTTACGCCAAATAGGCGTGGCGCAGTGCCAGAATAGGCCAGAATGGGCGTTCCGGCCTTAAATACCGGCCTAATGATATCTTCCCTCCTGGCGTTAATTTAGCGCTTAGCGCTTTTCAAAACCAGGCCTATTCAGTGCGCCGGTTGCGCGGAGCTGTCCTCTGCCATCTCACTATCTGTCCCCCCTCTCTCTGTGTCACTCCCTCTCTCTTGCTCATCAGACAGGCACAAAGGCACAAAAAAAGTTGTTATACCGTACGTAGTATAACAACATGACAGTTTTTTATAACATGACAGTTTTGAGGCCGTGACATTCAGAGGCTGTTGCATCATCCTACCTGTGCAGTGGGGGAGAAGAAAAGGCGAGAGAAAACGAGATCATTCTGCCCAAACAAATGTTCACTGCCTGGCTTCCCTACCAAAGCCACAGCCACACATGTGAAATCTCCCAGCATGCATTGGGCTAATACATTTCGACAATAAATAGCATCCAAATTAGCCTAAATAGATAGAAAGGTAGATCAAAATAGATAGAAATAATGTGTAATGTTACCACAACATGCAATTGTAGAACATTTCAATATTGGACAAAATAAAATCGCGAAATCAAAACACAAACCTATGTGAAACATATATGTCATCTTGGGGCTATATATATCCCTCGTAGATTTAACGTGATTTAGATAAGTGACAGTGTAACGCGGTTCTACTGTCATGTCCTATACTGTGATGTCCGCTCCAATAAATTGGCCCTACTTCACATTTAGTTTTACAATAAAAACACATTTCTGCAATGACTATACATAATGTAGGCTATATTTATGTGCATCATCCTACCTGCAGCAGGGGAGAGAAAACGATATCATTCTGGACAAACTTTCACCAATCTAATCTCATCATGACATAGGGATACGCTATTTTTTTCTAGCTGATGCGTTTAGAACATTCTTTTCACTTTGATCTTGCTATAGTGTAGCGTATTTACATGCTTGCAGTATTTAAACTGCAGTTAGATTGGTTTGAGAAGCATAATAATATGGAATAATAGCCTATATATGGAGACAGACAGACGGGATGAAGGGAGGGGGGGGAGCAGAGCGCTTGGCTTGTCTGGCTTTACTGGATCGCTCTGTGGAATTGGAGCTTAAAAGGCAAGCTTGTGACTCGTTTACTGCACTTCCCCAATGAGCAGACTGTGCATAATTTTATGCTTAACACGTTCACTGCCGTTGACGAGATATCTCGTCTTAAAAAATCCAACGGTTGACTGCCGTTGACGAGATATCTCGTCTTAACACGTTCACTGCCAATGGCGAGTTGACTCGTCAAAAAAAATCCAACGGTTGACTGCCAATGACGAGTTGAGACGTCAAAAAAAAAAAAAAAAAAGAAATTTGACGGCGCTACGTGGATCAATGCCCCCCACGTCTCCTATAAAAATATTGGAGCCACCGAACGTGTACAACCCATTCCACCGACCCACTAAGTGGCGACAGTGCTCTCCATTCTAGAGGAAGGCAAGCAAAAAGCAGTGTGAGGAAGCCATTCTCATGAAAATGGATTGGCGAAAACGCTTTCGCGCTTGGGAGCTGGCGGTGGGGTTTTGCAAATTTGCATAATAGATTACGGGTGGAACACACTTTGAAACACGCAGCATAAATAAGACCAGAATCGCAAAAGCTTCATCAAAGCTCTCAGAACCCCAAGAAACGAGCGAGCCCATCCAGACTTGCCCAGCGGCCGCCAGCAGACAGGCACAGCAGCAGCAAAGCAGTGAGCCTGGTGACGCGAGGTTACAGCAGCAACAGAAACGAGCTTGTGACACGCCCGCTGCAGCCAAGAAGAACACACACGGAGGGAGGAGTTTGAAGGAGAGGGGTGTTTCCTGCTGTTATGGAGGAAATTACTGTTCAAAACTATTGTTTAGATGTCTGACGTCTTACTGATGCCAAAAATGAATGGTTAAAGTGACTGTTCTATCGAATTTCACAAAAAGCCGTTTATCTCAGAATAAATTTTCAGACGCTGAAACCATGCTGTATTCAACTGCTAATGCTTACATAACTACTAACTCTACAAACTAACTATTTTAGACAGAGAAAGCACACATTCTATTAGTTCTTTTGAGATATTGTGTGTTCACAAAATCCTAACAGAAACGAATCCTCGGCTCTTGAAAGATGAGCCAGAATCCTCAAAAAAACCCTCTGGCAGAAGCTAACTACAGTATTGAAAAACGGCTGGCAGTGAATGTGTTAAAAAAAAAAAAAAAAAAAAAAAAATTGACGGTGGGACGTGGATCTAACCCTTTTACATCTCCTATACAAATATTGGAGGTATTGAATGTGTATAATCTATTTTACCGACCCACTAAGTGGCGACAGTGCTCTCCAGAGTAGAAAAAGCCGAGCCAAAACTGCAGGGGAAAGCGCGAGGAAACCATTCTCATACTGTAAAATGGATTGGCGAAAACACTTTTGCTTTCGCGCTGACGCACAGCGGTGGCGCACAACGGTGGGGGGTTCCAAAAATAGACTGGGTGCACACTTTGAAACACGCAGCATAAATAAGCCCAGAATCGCAAAAGCTTCATCAAAGCTCTCAACTGAAACCCCAAGAAACGAGCGAGCCCATCCACACTCGCCCCGATGAGGGGCAGCCAGGCAGCAGCCAGGCAGCAGCAACTTGCTTGTGACAGACCCGCTGCAGAGCCAAGGAGGGCGGAGGAGAACGCCCACGGAGGGAGGAGTTTGAAGGAGAGGGGGGTTTCCTGCTGTTATGGAGGAAATTACTGTTCAAAACTATTGTTTAGATGTCTGACGTCTTACTGATGCCAAAAATGAATGGTTAAAGTGACTGTTCTATCGAATTTCACAAAAAGCCGTTTATCTCAGCTTAAATTTTCAGACGCTGAAACCATGCTGTATTCAACTGCTAATGCTTACATAACTACTAACTCTACAAACTAACTCTTTTAGACAGAGAAAGCACACATTCTATTAGTTCTTTTGAGATATTTTGTGTTCACAAAATCCTAACAGAAAAGAATCCTCGGCTCTTGAAAGATGAGCCAGAATCCTCAAAAAAAAAACTTGGCAGAAGCTAACTACAGTATTGAAAAAACGGCTGGCAGTGAATGTGTTAAAAGGCGTGGTTGTAATGCTTAAGGCTGCGTGTAGCACCGACACCAATATATCGAGTGGGCTGGTCCACGCCCACTGATCTGCGCTGCGCTGGGCGCAGTTTATAGGCTGATGCAACGATAGGGGCCTAAGTCTACACTGTCGTCTACCAAGAATATTTTCGTTTTCGTTTTTTCTTTCGTTTTGTTTTGATGCAACTTTGATTATTTTGTATGTACTGTATGTATGTATTGATATACTGATGTGTGTAATCCTATTGATATACTGATGTGTGTATTTCTATAATGTTATGGATATACTGATATATTGATGTAATTCTATTGTAAATCTATTGTTAGGAATACGGTTTTATAATTATGTTTATGCTCAGAATTTTGTGTCACCGTCTTCTCCCGCCCAGGGTCTACAGATGCAAATTAACTACTAGCTATTTCTGGTGCAATAGATTTATTGATAAAGACGTTGTGTTCTACATGACCTGGACTTCACTTGAGACTTGTTCAAGTTCAAGTTCAAGTTTATTCATATGTCCCAGAAGGGCACTTTGGGTTGCAGCAGAGCAAAAACAAAACAGTCATCAAATCACACAAGACTCGAAATAAAAACATGAAACACAAAGTGCAGACACAAATAGACCATAAAACCATAAAAACCATAAAAGACCATAAAACCATGAAAACAAAATGAAGACACAATAGACCACGACATGGTGCAAAGTAGCATTCAGTTCAAAAGTGCCAGTGTAGTTTAAAGTGCATTAGAGGCCGGTAAGTGCAAATGCGATAAGTGCAAATGCAAGGCAGTCTAAGGAGACTTAGCCACACAGCGCTACATATTACAGAAAGTAAATGCTACAATATAACTATTGTATATAACACAAAATAAATAAAAACATCAAATAGATGTTGTGATACATCAAATACATCAAATAGATAGTTGTGCCACAAGACTTGAGACTGACTCGAGCTCGAGCAAAGTTGACTGATTTTCTGATGTGATGTTAGATTATAGTAGCCTATAGTACAGTATATTATAGAACAAAACACTTTCAACTGATCAAGAAAAAAAGTTTAGATTTTTTTTTTTTTTGCAATTCCAGCCAACATTGACCATGACTCACATAAACTGCGGAGAGTGGCCCGCTGAAGCGCTGTGTCTTCACACCCAGCAGGTACTTCAGCTGGGAGACGCAGACATGAACCGCTGCTGCTGTGGTGAACCCTCGAACCAGAGGCTCCGTCAGGTAGATCGACACAAAACCAAACCTGAGGAGGCCCAAGACGAACTAGAGAGGGAAGGGGAATGAAACTGATTTAAAAAAACATACTAGTTTGTTGTATTTATTTTGTTGTAATCTAATTAAAGTGGGAATGTGTCAAAACAGAATCAGGTTTCAGCTTGCAGACTTCCTGCAGCTCTAGGTCAACAAGTTGTTTTTGAGCCTGAGAAAATCAGAACAAACTTGCGGGAGTCAAGCAGGTTGTCTCATGTTACTGTGTGGAGCTAACCAAATACAGCCACTCCATAGGGGACAGAGGTAGATAAACCACTGTAGCACAAACACAGTGCTTCTACCAAATCTACTTCCAGATGAAGAGGTTTCATCGAGGGGGCAGTTCCGCTTGGTCGCATTGAGGCCAATGTGGAAGTACCAAAAACTGCAGGTCCCCAAATGGCCACTTGATGCAGTCTCCAAAAGGGAGTCATTCTCAACAGACATTAACATGTTTACAAGCAGGTATATTAAGAAAAATAAAGTTTTGTCTCTATCCACCTTATTTTTGTGAGGCTCCAGCTGTAAAATAATTCTGAGAGCAATATCCGGTCTAGAACGTGAGCAGCTGTGTTTATGCTGGCTTGACGCTGCCTGGATACTACTCTGCACTGCAGCCCTTGACTGCAGCGCGTGCCTCCTCGCATCGCATTTCCTTGTCGAACTCCAACGTTAAAAGTTTGCTCGTCACAAAATAACACTCGTTTTGGGAATGTAGCCTAATGATGTTATCTATCACATCCGCTAACCTGTTGCTCGTTGAACAAGTCGGTATTTATCAGCTCAGCTGCACCGTTTACAGACGGCTACATTAGACGGGCTGTGTTGTGTCAAGCTAGATGTAACGGGGGAAGAGGACAGCAGAAGGAAGCAGCACCGATGGTGCATCATGGCCGCCAGAAATAAGGTGGATAGCTAATTTCACCTTTCATGACAACTGTGAATTTTTAAGGCACCCATTTAGAGTAAAATAGATGATAAAAAGGTATATTTTGGGCGTGATTGGCAAGTCGCATGTTTAGTGATTGCGCAGCTCGCCGATCACGGACCAATAGCAGGCATCGCTGCAGCTCTGGGAAACCCCCTCTTGTCCAAATATGGCAACAAATACGTCCCTTCCGGCTCCAAAAAAACAAGATAGCGGCCAAAATGCCAAACCGGAGGCTGCTTCACTAGGGTTAGTTAGAGTCCATGAGTTTCATGGAGAGACTGACCTGGATGATTCCCACCAGTGTCGTGAGCACCACGGCCAGCTGGACCCTCCTGGCATCGCGTGCCTCCACGTCCAAGATGGCTGACCCGTTGGTGCCGTTGGCGGCCTGGACATAAAACATGGCGTCCGGGGCCTCCCGCACTGCCACACCCCCGATCATCAGGCTGATGACTGCAAAGGTTCCTGCAGAGAAACACAGAAAGAAAGAAACAAAGCACCCAAGGTTCAGTAATCTACCGACTTTCCTAAAGTTGGAGAGCTAAGGGCTGAAGAGCTGGCGAGACTCAAACAGAGCCGAGCTGGTTTTAGGGAGGAAATAAACATTTTTGGATTGTGGCTCTTGCAAAATGTTTTATAAGTTTTTTGTCAATGTGGCTTATAATTATTTTATACTGTATGCTTGTTGGTGTATCGTATTTTTTTATTTGTCAAATAAATTCAATCGATCAAATTCAATCAAACAATCAATTATTTCTCAAACCGTTTCCATCAAGGCATAAAGGCATAAAGGCCCACTTTAAATAATCTAAAATATAAGACAGTTTTGATCTTTATCTTTATTGTTTATTTGAGCAGGGACAGTACACAATAAACATATTGCACCAGAGATAGCTAAGAGCTAATTTGCATCTGTAGTCCCTGGGCGCACAGAGTCCTGTGCGCACACAGTACATATCAAATACAGAAATAAAAGAAAATCCTAGTGTCTAAACAATCAATATACATGGTACAAAAAATGATAATACTTACTATTAGTAATATATAACACAATCTAACACATTTTTGGTCACTGCGTGATTCTGTTTGTGTTATTTCATAGTTTCGATGTCTCTACTGTTATTCTAAAATCTGGAAAGAAGTAAAGAATAAAGTCCAAAGTTGACTGGTAGTGTATTTTCCCTTCTCTCAGAATATGGATGGATCCCGATAAAAAAAAAAAGATGATTGGTAGCCATATTTGAGGCTACACCCTTCATATTGCGTGTTCCTTCTCCATTCTTTCCTCTACAACCTCTAGCCACACATTTATGAAGATGCATAACATATAGAGGCTTGACGTTACATTGGAACACCCTGCTTATTGTCTGATCGTAATGTGATCAGTCATCCAGACAGACTCCCTTATCAGTGTTGGCCCTCATTAGAGAGAGAAATGCAGTAGAGCAACACCAAAGCAAACACCACAATGCTTTTCAAACATCGTTCTGGCTGAAAAATAGACATTTCCCACCTTAATGCTACTGTTTCCCAGGCTTGCTGGTGTGCAGTAGTGTGATTTTGCAACCATGTACTTCAAGGGTGTGTTTGTGACTGACTGTACTGTTCAATTCAATTCAATTCAATTTATTTATTTGTTCGATAGGGGACAGGTGTACATTAATGAACATTAAAAAAAAATGTAAATGCACGACAATTGCAGTCACAAGACTGATTTCCATTGTTAGTCCCCCTGCCAGATGATACAGGCTTAGAGTCCTGATAGGGGTAAAAAGTAACATAGTGCAACAAAAACATATTTAAAATGTAAACACAATACAAAGTGCAAGTATGCAGAGAAATAGTCCTGATAGGGGTAAAAAGTAACATAGTGCAACAAAACATATTTAAAATGTAAACACAATGCAAAGTGCAAGTATGCAGAGAAATACAATCAGATACTGAGAACCTGAGTTAGAGCTCTACATAGCTAAGTGAAAAGTGCAAATTACAAAATATACAGGAATATACAGTCTGATACTAAAACCTGAGTTTGGGATCAACATACAGCTAAAAAGTAAGATCTAGATAGAAGACTTACTCAAACAGATATAAGAGAAAAAAAACAAGAGATACAACACACATATCCATACAGTACAAACATACTATTCTATACCCTAGTGATGTGTACATAGTTGAGTGGACTTCAGCCATCTCTTCACTTGACCCTTAAACATGCCTAGTGTTGGACATTCCCTTATGGCCGATGGAATTGTGTTCCAGAGTTTGCCACCCTTGACAGACAGAACTGTCTGGCCAAAGGTGGTGCGCCTGTATGGGATAACACAATCGCCTCTAATTGAGGCTCTGGTGGTTCTGGTTGTGGATCCAGATACAGGTCTCTGATTGATGTACTCATTTAGCGGGGGAGGGGCAAGGCCATTTAGTACCTTGAAAACGGTACATGCATATTTAAAGGAAATTAAGTTATTGAAACTTAGTAAGTTGTGTTTGACCAGGATGTTACAATAGTGGTGGGAGCGGGGTTTTTTATCAAATACTTTACTGTACACTATCATGCACTTTATTTATTTGGAGTAGGGCTGGGCAGGTATTCTTTAAAAAAAATACAATACCAGCAGGGCTGTAGTGGAAGCTAAACACCTGTGAGTGCCATTTTATGCACCTTTTTAATTACAACATAGTGTTTAGTCACCTTTTTATTATGGTTTATGCACTTGTTATTGCACAATATTTAATTGTGGGCATCCTCAGCCGTAGCTGGCTAATTTTTTAAGCTAGAGTGAAGCTACTGATATTGTATGAAACTAGAAGACCGAAGGCATCAATTGATGCCAACCATGTCATGCTTGCTTGTCGGCAAGGGGGCTAAGCAACTCCAAATTCAGGCAAAATTTTGGCGAGGGAAAAACTGGTATGGCCATTTTCAAAGGGGTCCCTTGACCACTCTCAGAGGCGATGATGATGGTCATAATCATAATCATAAACATAATAATAATTAAAGACGATAATAATGATAATGATAATAAGAATAAGAATACAAATATTTCTAGAGCATCTAGTAACCACCAACATCTGTCATTGGCCAAATTTCAGGTATCATGCAGGAAAACAATAATAATGAATAATAATAAACCAATACAAAAACAATAGGGTTTCAGCCCCTTCGGGGCTTGAACCCCTAATAAAATGATATGAAATGATATGATATATGATACGATACGATACGATACAATATGATATGACCCACTTTTTTACCACTACAGCCCTGGATACAAGTACCCTTAAACTAAGTGATACCAATACCAATAGAGTACTTCATTCAATACCTTTTTCGGCACGCTGAACTGCCAACGTCACATACACCATGCTCGGCTTCACCACCACAGACGGTATGGGTTATACCTGCTACATTAGTAAATGGGGCGGCTGTAGCTCAGTCTGCATGTCAAAGTGTCCTTGGGCAAGATACTAAACCCCAAATTGCTCCTGATGGTGTGCCAGCACCCTGCGTGGCAGCCTGCTGCCATCGGTGTATGAATGAGTGAATGTACCTACTGATTGTAAAGCGCTTTGGATAAAAGCACTATATAAATACAGGCCATTTACCATTTCCCATTTACATTAGTGGGCCAATCACACGTCGCATTCAATCAAAGAACGCTTGCGGGGATTGGCTGCGAGCAAAATCATACAAATAGTAGTGTATAGTGTCCTCTAGAGAGAGAGTGGCGTCAGCGGAGGACCAAAATGCGAGACTTATAAGCCAATGAACAGCCAGGAATGGGTCTCGCGCTACTTTTGCATGCTAAAATAAAGCTGATAATGTACAATTTGATTCAAGAAAAAAAAACTTTCAGAGTACAACACAAACTGTCCATTTTGCTGCAACTCGACAGTGCTGCTTAATCCAGGACCTTACTTCCTGAACTCTTGAGAGTAAAAAACTGGTCCATTGGAGTGAATGAAGATGTCGGGACTCCTCTATCTACACGGCTCTGGTAGTGTAGTGTTAGTGTATATGTGTAGCGTGTACAAAAAGGATTGAATGCAGGTATCGTTTGACTGGAGATACTGGGTTATTTCGATAAATACCTTAAAAGTATCGAGTACCGATACCCAGCCCTACTTTAGAGTCGTATGGTCATCTTGCCCTAACCTTGCGAGGCAGCTTTATTCGTGAGATTACGATCACACAAGAAATCTATCTTGCCATGCTGCCACACAGGGGCGGTTCTAGGCCGTTTTTGGGTGGGCTTTAGCCCACCCAAAAATAGTCTCAGCCCACCCCAAAAAATAGAGGCAAAAAAAAAGTTTTTTTTTTTCTTTTTTCCCCTCTCCAAATCCATGGTGGTCATTAGTAGCAGTTTCTGACTACACTCAATGCGCTGTGTGCGTGTCCCCCCCCCCCCCCCCTCTATGTTCTTAGGGTGAGCTGAGACAAACATTTAGGGGGGTTCAGCCCACCCGAAAAGTTTCTAGAACCGCGGCTGCGCAGGCGCTCCCTCCTCCATCTATCTGCCTAATCCCACATCACTTCACACAGGTCACACACACAGTAAAGCAGCGAAGTGGTCCTCCACAGTCCACACAATCGTTCTCCCCACTCATGATCAATGAAACTGTGAGGTGAGCATTGAGCAGTCAGAGTCGTTAGTAGTTACTTAATTAGCGCATATTGATATGCAAATTAGCGCGTAACGTTGTTTCGTAGGCTAAACAAAAGAACTTGTGGCTGTGCCTGCCAGACAAACAGGTGGACTGGAGGAAGGTAGGTAGGCTACCATGGCACCAGCCAGCCATGTCATGCTAGCTTGCAGTAAAGTGGGTGTAAATGGATGCAATGTTTTTTGAGAAACATATGGGCATAAGTGACAAACATATTTTCAAACGGGTCCCTTGTTATCTGAATGAAATTAAGCCCTTCAGAATCGCAAGTGGCTGCTTTACACAGCCTGTCTGATGTGATGATGATGATAGCTTAACATGCGTGCATGGCATGCTATTCCCTTTTCTTTCCTTCTTTCCCTATTTTTGCACGCTGTGGTGGTGGTAGCCTACCAACTTCCAACCAGTCAGATCTTGTTTGTTGTAGTGCTGTTGTTCAAAATTAAAGTACATTTTCTCAGATTTATTGGTGTCTTTCTAGTCACACAATTTAATAGTCAGTGTTTCCCATACACTGATCTATTTGTGGTGGTACACCCTACATAGATTTTGACCCCCACAAATACTGCCACATATTAATTTCAACTAGTTGACTGCAAACTCCTGCTTTAGTGCTTACAGTATATTATTATCTTGTCGGAATATTATTCCAGCCAATAAGTTAGGAAGTTCCCTTTTGATATAATTTTACTTTTGTTTTGCCTACAAAGCAAAATGTTACTTTACTTGAAACTCCCCTGAAGTGATTTTGGTATTATTTATGCAAGCATAATTCTACCATATAGAACCTGTATGCAGAATATATATAGTATATATAGGGAAACAATTATTTTTTCATCGCTGTAAAACCACAGAACGGTAAAGAAGATATTGATGTGTGTAGTTCTTCATAGATCTAGTCTCTTCATTTTGATCTCAAAGTGCGCCAGTTTGATCCATTTTTACTTGAAACTGTACAAAATTTTCTTCCGGGGGGGGATGCCCCCGGACCCCCCTAGGGGTTCAGCGGTCCATGACCTTTGGGTGGGCTGAGCCCACCCAAAGGTCTGATGCTAAAACCGCCCCTGCTGCCACATAATGCTTTTGACTCCGAACTACTAGTAGTGCGGACCAATCAGCATCGGACGGAGGAGGCGGTCCTAAGTGGTTGAAGTTAGCCCATGATAGATGGTGATAAACAGATCATTCATCCAATCACCTGCCAACAGTCTTTGGCAAGTTACTCAGCAAATGTAATTAGTTACTTATTACTTATTATTCCTTTAAAGAGTAATACAATTACTTTATTTATTACTTGGTATCAAAAGTAATTAGTTACGTTACCAGTGGCTCCTGCATTACATTACTGGCTTTCCTTGGGAAGCTAAGCAGGTCTGGCCAAGGATACTCCTTGGATGGGAGACTGGTGCTGGAGGACCAGTAGGAGATTTAATATAGCTCAGTGAGTAGGAGGTGCTCTTCCCCTCTGGTTCAAATGGTCTGATGAATAATCTGATCTGATGAATAATCTCCCCAATCGCCCAGGGCAGAGACAAGGGAGTGAGTGAGCACCATCCTTCGGATGAGACGTTAAACCGAGTTTCCTGACTCTCTGTGGTCATTAAAGATCCCATCAGCACTCTTCGCAAGAGTAGGGGTGTAACCCCGGTGCCCTGGCTATATTCCCAAACAGGCCTTCCTTCAATCATGGCCACCTAATCATCCCTCATTACTTAAAGGCCGGCTTTACCGTGGGGAATATGAATATATATTAAATCTCACGCCCCTAAGGTTTTCGAATCCGTTGAAATTTTTGAAATTGGTTGTTTCCCGCCAGAGATATCACCAGAAATCCACTCTGTGTGGAGGGGGGGGGGGTGGTGGAGGGGAGGGGCGGGTGCGGGGACCCGAAATACTACATTTCCCACAATGCACTGGGCTCGCGTGGCCTTCGTTTACATGCCCACCCCTCAGGCATTTGGCTGATATCAAACTCCAGTAGGTGGCGGTAATGCACATATATGTTTGCCAACCGCCATAAAACTCAAAGAAGAAGAAGAAGGCTTCGACAATAAAACAAGAGAAGAAGAAAAAATCGAAAATAAATCGAAAATAAAATTGCACCAAATTGCACCAAATTTAAACCGATGTATATATGTCGGGAGATGTCTTCATAAAAAAAAATTCATGCATTTTAAGGCATTTTCGTAGGAGTTACGCGCATCTGATGTTGTAACTATTTTCTGTAAAAATGTGTAAAAATGGGTACATTGCTCAGCGTTGATTTCCTTACTTCAACTCACCTACTACTAGATGTAAAATTTGACGAGCTTTCCAATGCCGCCAGTCCCGTGTCTTTTGGTGCTTCCGTTCCAGAGATATGGTCTCTTGGCAAGGAGCTATGGAAAGCTAACCTAGCTACAGTATGCTATGCGGTTGAACAAGATGGCTGCCTTTTGCTTTTCGTCGAGAGCTCTGAAGGGGCGTGGAGGACCTCTAGAGGCGGGACCATGGCTCACAAGACTTGTAGTTCATAGGCGCTCAAGTTCCGCAAGCGGGGAGGGAAGCCGGGTGACGCGTAACGCGTCATCCGGCCTCCCTAAAATATGTGAGAGATGCCTGATAGGTCAGGCAGTGAAGCTCCAATTTCAAAAATTTCAACGGATTCGAAAACCTTAGGGGCGTGAGATTTAATATATATTCATATTCCCCACGGTAAAGCCGTCCTTTAATTGGCACATTCAGTCCTCAACTCTCCACTGTGACAGCTGATGTGTGGTGAGCGTTCTGGCACAAACTGGCTGCCGTGCATCACCCAGGTGGGTGCTACACATCGGTGGTGGATGAGTTGAGTTCCCTCTCCCTCCCTCCAAACTGCAAAGTGCTTTGAGTGTCTTGAAAGGCGCTATATAAATCCAATCAATTATTATTAGTAGTAGTATTGTAACTTTACTATTACTTTCGCAAGCAGCCCCAACCCGTTCCATAAAGTGACATACAACCTGTTTAGCCAGCTCCTTTTAGAACTGAATCCACTTTATTGGAACAATAATTAACTTTACAGGAGGAGTCAACAATCAGCCGAATCACGTTCTGGCAATGCAGTAGTCTCGCATAGTCAGACCTATATCCACACCTCGTTTTAGCGCTGGAGAAAGTAATGGAGTAAGTTGAAGTTACTTTGATTGGATAACTGTAATATAATTACTGTTTTGGAAATTGTAATCCCTTACATTATGAGTTACTAGGAAAGTAATAAAACTACAGTAATGTGTTACTTTACTTTACTGCCCAACACTGCCTGTCAATTTTTTTTAAGTGCCTGCCCTTTTCCAAACCGTTCCTGAGGATGAGTTCCCAGATGGTTCTGTGTAATAAACCATCTGGCGCGTCAGGTCAGTCTTGCTCAGCACTTGAACAGAAGCCCAGCTATTTCTTCTCACTCTGTGCCAGAAGCAGCTATTTCTTCTCACTCTGTGCCAGAAGCAGAGAGATCTTGACTGTAAGGCAGCATGTTGGGAAGAGGCCAGCTGCTGACTGTGGTGTTTTCATTCTGTTCCTCTCACCTCTGGCTTTCTTTTTATTATTGATTGTTCTTATTACCGGTTACCCTGCAACTAAATTGATCGATGTCCGTTGCCAGTCAGCCAGTTCTTCATGGCTTGGGTATGTATAGATTATTTACTACTACAGTAGTATTTTATTCACAAATTGGTAACATTTCATCAAGGTCAACTTAAAGTCGAGCTGAACCCAAAAATGACTTTTATTTTCTTTTAGTTCAAATACCTGGGTATGCAGTGCACCTGGGGATGCAATTCTCGGCGGGGATGCGGAAACGTTCACGGCACATACCGCAGGCGCAAATTAGAGCCGTGCCAAAATCATCTGTGCCCCCAAAATGCCAGCGCAAACAGGATTTGGGCGGTCTTAACTACCAGAATTATTCACAGGTGTGGCCAGGCAATGCTGGGCATTACGTCAATCAAAACCAATCAGATTCCCGTCTCGCGATCGCTGTTTGCGCGAGGCATGCAATATACTCACTCGTGCGAGGACAGAGAGAGATGGAGAGAGCTTATTGACAGATCGTCTGTGGTGCCAACGACCCTCCGGGTTATGAAGGTAAATAGCCTATGTCCATTGTCCAACAAGTTTTCTCAATTAATTTCCCTCTTTGCGATGTGATAAAAGTTTCTCAGTGAGTTATAGTTGATTGCCTCACTGAATTATCTGCTAATACCCAATTTTAGGAGCAGAATTCGATGTATTATGGTGTGCTCCCAGGCTGCACAGCGAGGTATTTAGCGCTAAGAGGTGCTTTTCAAAGCTCTTAGCGCAAAGTAATTGCGCGCTGTTGATGATAGGATAATGCCATCTATCCCCACATTTTAGTGCTGAAACGCCTGCTTTAGCATGTGGCAGGCCTATGCCCAGTACAATTATAACAGGCATGCGCTTGTCCCCGCCCCACGGCGTTAACCGAGGGCAAATGCTAAATTACCGCTTTTGGGAAGATAGGGCCCTAGATCTTCAGATTGAGTTTGCGTTCTAGTGAAGTGTAAATCCACTTTGCTATATTTTAATCTTTGTGTCTAATGTGTTTTACTCAAAAACACTAAAACTAAGACTGGCTAAACTGGCTGCCGTGCATCACCCAGGTGGGTGCTACACATCGGTGGTGGATGAGTTGAGTTCCCTCTCCCTCCCTCCAAACTGCAAAGTGCTTTGAGTGTCTTGAAAGGCGCTATATAAATCCAATCAATTATTATTAGTAGTAGTATTGTAACTTTACTATTACTTTCGCAAGCAGCCCCAACCCGTTCCATAAAGTGACATACAACCTGTTTAGCCAGCTCCTTTTAGAACTGAATCCACTTTATTGGAACAATAATTAACTTTACAGGAGGAGTCAACAATCAGCCGAATCACGTTCTGGCAATGCAGTAGTCTCGCATAGTCAGACCTATATCCACACCTCGTTTTAGCGCTGGAGAAAGTAATGGAGTAAGTTGAAGTTACTTTGATTGGATAACTGTAATATAATTACTGTTTTGGAAATTGTAATCCCTTACATTATGAGTTACTAGGAAAGTAATAAAACTACAGTAATGTGTTACTTTACTTTACTGCCCAACACTGCCTGTCAATTTTTTTTAAGTGCCTGCCCTTTTCCAAACCGTTCCTGAGGATGAGTTCCCAGATGGTTCTGTGTAATAAACCATCTGGCGCGTCAGGTCAGTCTTGCTCAGCACTTGAACAGAAGCCCAGCTATTTCTTCTCACTCTGTGCCAGAAGCAGCTATTTCTTCTCACTCTGTGCCAGAAGCAGAGAGATCTTGACTGTAAGGCAGCATGTTGGGAAGAGGCCAGCTGCTGACTGTGGTGTTTTCATTCTGTTCCTCTCACCTCTGGCTTTCTTTTTATTATTGATTGTTCTTATTACCGGTTACCCTGCAACTAAATTGATCGATGTCCGTTGCCAGTCAGCCAGTTCTTCATGGCTTGGGTATGTATAGATTATTTACTACTACAGTAGTATTTTATTCACAAATTGGTAACATTTCATCAAGGTCAACTTAAAGTCGAGCTGAACCCAAAAATGACTTTTATTTTCTTTTAGTTCAAATACCTGGGTATGCAGTGCACCTATTTAATAATGTATGCAAAGAAAATCACAACAATCTAATTTCTTTAGTTTTTCACACTTTTTCAAATCAAAAGTTCATTTTTCAAGATTTCATTGATAACAGTAATGTACAGTTTGCTGACGTCACCTAGTACTATCAAATTTCTACCCCATTTCAACCAATCATATCAGGACATGCAGCTGAAATAAACGGACTAATATGTACGTGACGAACGGGTTCAGTTCGACTTTAATGATTCTTGTATTTCATCTATAGTGTTTACTGCTTCTAGTCCATATTGTTTGGCTGTGTGTTGTTCCTTCATGTTGCTTGCATGGATATATGTGCTGTAGTGCTGTTTGTTGTGGCTGTTTTATTGTACTGTTTTTTAAGAAATATAACATTTCTTTTCATTGCTTTGCTGATGACGTGCAAATTTATTTGCCCTTAAAAATAAAAGGCAAAGAGAGCACAGAATCAGCTGTCGGTTTGCATGAAGAGAATAGTTCCTTAGTAACCAACATAGCAACCATTAGCCTATCATCTTCAGAACTGACCGCGGCATTTGCGGAGGCCTCCGCAGAGTTTCATTTCTTGACAGCATACAGTAGACCCCATGCAATCGCGAACACTGGACACACCACAGGAACCATAAATATTCCATTACAGTTACAATTTAAATTGGTGGTATTCTGAATACAGTTCCTTTCTTAAAAAATAGAATACTTGAGGAGAATACTTTTATTTGTTTGTTTTGCCCCCAAACAGATTAAACTGTGTTTGTGTTTTTTGTAAAGGACAGTAACAGACCAAAAACCAACTACATGAAGAAAACCGTCATATGCAGGTGCATAGCCTCTTGGAATGTCTACCATGCAACATTTGTTCCATTAAAGGGAGGGTTGGTTTAAAAGATGCTCAGAGCCCATCTACAATCACTCACACTATCACACACATAATGATGTTCATCACATCACTTTTCCTCCTATGATTTGTTTTCTATAGTATAAAGTCGTACTTACCATATATTATTTGTGTTATTGCCAGCTAGAGGGCTAGCTGACCATGCTAATGTTTGTCTTAGCTTAGATTTGCTGTTTATTCTGTCTTCTATTCTTTTACTTTGTGTTTTTGTATTTTAATTATTGTGTCATGTAATGTATATTTTGTCTTGGACCCCAGGAAGACTAGCTGTCGTCTAGGCTGCAGCTAATGGGGATCCTTTTAATAATGAATGAATAAAACAGCTCGCACACTGCAAAGGCTCCAGTGAATTATACCCTATCTTCGTACAGGCGATATCCCCTATTTACGCTTGCGCACCTGTTTGCGCCTGCCTTAAGCCAGGGAAGATACCGGTCTGCCTTGCGCATTTGTCCAGGTGTTATGCCGAGTTTTGCACCCCCGCCCGGCTGCATCCCCACCTCACGGGAGCATATTGTAGTGATTTATACAGAAATGTAACTGTTTAAAAGTGATATAATTGTCTGGGTAGACGTGACCTCCCTGATTTCTAAGTTAAAACAGCCCCGAAATATGTTGGGGATGCAATTCTCGGCGGGGATGCGGAAACGTTCACGGCACATACCGCAGGCGCAAATTAGAGCCGTGCCAAAATCATCTGTGCCCCCAAAATGCCAGCGCAAACAGGATTTGGGCGGTCTTAACTACCAGAATTATTCACAGGTGTGGCCAGGCAATGCTGGGCATTACGTCAATCAAAACCAATCAGATTCCCGTCTCGCGATCGCTGTTTGCGCGAGGCATGCAATATACTCACTCGTGCGAGGACAGAGAGAGATGGAGAGAGCTTATTGACAGATCGTCTGTGGTGCCAACGACCCTCCGGGTTATGAAGGTAAATAGCCTATGTCCATTGTCCAACAAGTTTTCTCAATTAATTTCCCTCTTTGCGATGTGATAAAAGTTTCTCAGTGAGTTATAGTTGATTGCCTCACTGAATTATCTGCTAATACCCAATTTTAGGAGCAGAATTCGATGTATTATGGTGTGCTCCCAGGCTGCACAGCGAGGTATTTAGCGCTAAGAGGTGCTTTTCAAAGCTCTTAGCGCAAAGTAATTGCGCGCTGTTGATGATAGGATAATGCCATCTATCCCCACATTTTAGTGCTGAAACGCCTGCTTTAGCATGTGGCAGGCCTATGCCCAGTACAATTATAACAGGCATGCGCTTGTCCCCGCCCCACGGCGTTAACCGAGGGCAAATGCTAAATTACCGCTTTTGGGAAGATAGGGCCCTAGATCTTCAGATTGAGTTTGCGTTCTAGTGAAGTGTAAATCCACTTTGCTATATTTTAATCTTTGTGTCTAATGTGTTTTACTCAAAAACACTAAAACTAAGACTTTGTTCTGTAATATCAGTTGCAGGACATACAACACATTGTGTTTACATACTTGCATAACCTTTACTCTGAAGACAGTGACAAGAGGCCTGTACTACAAAGCAAGATTAGTGGTTTAGCGAGGTAACTTCAGGTTTAAACCTGGTTTAGCCGTACTACAAAGCAAGTTAACTTCTTACCAACATATATTTCCATAGCAACTTATGCTTCACACTTAACCTGGTCCGCAGCAGGTTAAGTTGCAAGGATAAGATTAGACCTTAAATACACCGCCCACGAACCAATCGAATCAGCAGTTTGGAAAAATGGCCAACCCCTTTCTGGATAAGTTTCCCATCTAGGAAGGAGCACGAATTGTAATGTTGAACTAGAACGGGCTAAATTTGCTGAAGCAAATTTGATTGTGCTTGCTCCCTCGTGATGCTCCGCCCCCCTTGCACCGCCCCTGCCTTAGACCCCGCCCTCCCATCCAGTATCAATACAGCCCCAATCGGCAATGTGTAGCTAGGACGTGTTTAGGCCGTTGCAAGGGTGTATTAACTGGATGCTATGGTGTTTTCGGCTCATCGGTATAGGGCATTCGTAGATCGTTGCTAGGGTGTACTAAGTAGTTGAGTGCGGGAAATGGGCGGGCCTTTGTGAGTACAAGCGGGAGGAGCCAAGGAAACCAGGGCAGAAAGAATTTTGATCGTAGAAGCTATGGTTCCAAACTTACAAACCAAAACGTAAAGAGGGCAGCTATAGCGCCACCGTGAGGTCAATTGGTATAATTTTTTAGGCCAGATTAGAAGAGTACTCTATGAACCTATGTACCCAATTTGGGAACAGTCGCTCTTACAGTTTGTGAGATACAGCTACTGAATGCTGCTATAGCGCCCCCTATAGGCGAAATGACACCATTTTATTTTTATCATCTCAGAGTACATATGTGCATACCTGGACCAAGTTTGGTTCGGATCGGACAATGTGGTCCAGAGTTATGGCGGTTTTTGTGAAGTAGGCCCCACCCACCCCCGCCCCCTACAGGCCAAATGACACTTTCTTTTGTGAAATCAGCTCAGAAGTGTCAAGTGTCAATACAAGAAGGAAGGCTGGCCATAATTCCAATGAATCAGCACTTCCTGCCGCCCTTCAAAATAAACCAATTTAGAAGGTACAGGTACTGAATGCTGCTATAGCGCCCCCTAGAGGCGAAATGACACAATATTTGTCCTATAGGCTCAGAGTACATCCGTCCACACCTGTACCAAGTTTGGTTAGCATCGGACGATCTTTGTGAAATAGGCCCCACCCACAGAACTTTGGAAGTCGATTATATCGCAACGGTGCGGAATTTAAAAAAAACGCAAAATAAGTTTTGTGCGGGACAGTCCACACACGCTCTGTGATGTGGTTTGGTGAAGATCGGGCAAAATTTGAAGGAGAAATAGCGAAAAAACACTTTTCGACAAAATTCAAAATGGCGGAAAATCTAGTTAGACGGAAATGGGCGGGACCTATATCAGCAGATGCGGAATGACCCAAGGAATCCAGGGAAAAAAGAATTTTGAATGTAGCCCTTACGGTTCAAAAGTTATGGACCAAAACGTAAGGATGGCTGTTATAGCGCCACCATCTGGTCAAATAATGTAATTTTCCCGCACAGAGTAAAAGGTGACTCTGTAAACCTACCTACAAAGTTTGGTAATGGCAGGTCATACGGTGTCTGAGCTAGAGCTAATTTAATGCCAACGATTTCGAAACCCCATTCAAGTGAATGGGAAAAAAATCGTACGTTAACGCCAATATCGCGAAAACTGGCAAACGAAACCCTTAGCAATCCAAATGCACACGATTCCTCGATGAGCCGCACGTTTTGATGTCTCCCATGTCTGTGTAGTGTGAAAACTGTAGGAGAAATGGCGAACCAAAGTTTTGGATAGAAGAAAAATAATAATATTAAGTATGAGAGATTCTAAGATTGTGCTTGCCTATCTGCAAGCACAATAATTAATCAAGGACGAATAATTTAATTAAGCCCTACTTCCCACTTTGGAATATGTTTTTATATATTCATTTTAATGCTCTCAAGTAGCCTAGATACGTTGTTTGACCCCGCTGATCGATTGCAGCTGAATAGTGAGTGGAGAAATATCACTAAACCGGCATAAAAAGGTTACATAAACGTCTCCAAAGCGCACGGTGCCGTGTGCGCAACGGAGCTGAGACTGACGTTGGGTTGGAATTGAAATGGTCATAGCCTACATGCTAGAATAGCCTACTACATCTAAGCAATTTAATATGGGATCACCTGCACATATCATCATCATGATGATTAATCATCTTAATCATATTAAGATGATTCATATCTAGGCTACTCCTGCATTTTGCAGCTGCAACGGTGTTGCTTTTGGCCTGTATGATGTGATGTGATTGAACATATTTCCAGCATCATTATATGAAATATGGAGATATGCGCTCTGCTGACAATAGCCTATAGGCTATATGTGACCACAAAATAGGCTATTTTTTATAAATGAAATCTATGCCCGCACGTACCGTGTCGATTCAGTTCAGAAGCATTTTTTTATTTTATTATCATTCTTTTTTTTATTGATTAGCATATAGGAATTATTCAATCAAATAGCCTAATAATGATCTCATTTGTGTTTAGTCGCACAGTGCGACTAAACACATCATGAGATCATTATTATTCATTGAGACTAAATGGTCTATACATACGGATTTTGGACTGAGATAGATTACACATTGCTTCCACAAAAGACTGTAGATAGAGAGCTGTAGATAGCCTACGAAACCGCTCTTCAAAGAAATTACTGGTGTGGATAAAAGTGGTCACTTTAGACAGTCATTCGGGAACAGTAATAATATCCAACGCAGATTTGTATTTGCGGTTTCAATAAATGAGGAAATAGGCGTGTCTGGCGCTGTCAGAGTTGGAGCAGTCCATATTGCACTGTGATTGGCAGTTGTTAAAAACCACGCCTCTTTTGCGGGCAGTGCCGGGCACGAGCTCCAGTGCACGGGCATTTTCATGTGCACGAGCTGTCAGCTAGATTAGAAAAACCTGGTTCGCGTTAACGAGTGGCAATCGACGTTCGTAGTACAAGTTAACTACAATCGAGCTGATCTGGTTTAGACAAACCAGATCAAGGGACAGATCCTGGATCTTCTTATACAACATTCGTAGTACAGGCCCAAGGTCATTCCTAGCTAAGCAAGTGTTAACTACATTCAGAGTGACCCAGACAAATGGGCTCAGCAAGACTATTTTTTAAGTATTCCAAAAGTATTCCAAAGTATTCGGAATAGGTTACTTCACTTGAGTATTCTAATGGAATACGTTACAAAATACATTTTAGTAGGCATGTATTCAGTATTCTGTCGTGGAATACATTTTAAAAGTTACCCTCCCAACACTACTTATAAATAAATAAACATAAATGTAAATGTAAACGTAAACAAACATAAAAGGCAGAGCAGGCTCAGGTTGTCGTCTCCATTTTGTTAGGAGGACTCAAAAGGTTACGGCCGACATTTGAGATGACATGGAGCCCTTTCTAGGAAGGAAAGTAGCCTGTGCTCAAATGAGGAGGGGGTGTGGGTGGGGAGGGGGAAGCAGTGGGGGGGGGGGGGGGGGGTGTCACTGAACTCACACACACACGCTGCTAATGTCAAGTCAGGACACACTTACGAAAAGACGAAACCTGCCCAATGTGAAATATTGCTTGTGTCACAGACTGTATGGTAGCACACGCGCACACACACACACACACACACACACACACACACACACACACACACACACGCTGGCTGGCTGCAGACCCCATGTGTCTGAGACAGAGTTGGTCAGCAATCTGAGCTGCAGTGCTGCTGACCAGTGTGTGCTTGGCACTGACCATGGAAAACTATCTGGCTACAGTATGTGAAAAGGCCACTGGTTGTCTTAGATTAAAAGACGAGTTAAGGTATCTTCAACTCTAAATGCATGATGTGTTTCATCATTTAGTCCACATTAGAGCCACAGAACCCACATTTGTTGAGATTTGGTCTCTGTGAGTCAAATCTGAGAATATGTTTATAGCTCGATCTGATTTTTCTAGAATCCCATTAAAATCTCTATTGTACCTGTAGGTATTGTAGAAGAAATAACAGAGAAACTATGTTCAAAATCATCATTATTCTACATTCTCTAATTGTGTTCACTTCTTGAAAATTAAATAATGGTGAAGTTTAATAATTAATCAATTTGTAGGGGACTCCCTGGATCTCCCTCAAGGACCCCGGACCCCACGTTAGGAACCATTGTTAGACAACCACACTTTACTGTTGGTAGCAGACACTGTTCAGACAAGAGGAAGGCAGCCATATTGCTGCTTGCAGATTGATCAGTTATTCTACCAGCAGTTCCTGATGTACAACAATGAGCAGTTATTCTACCAGCAGTTCCTGATGTACAACAATGCCAATAGCAGAATAGAAAACTGAACTTGTACTTCCTTCTTCCTTGATTTTTTTCCCTCAAACTACAGTTTATAACACTTACTAGAGTAGTGGGTCTGGAACCCCCAGGGGTCCTAGGGGGGTTCCAGGGGGTCCTCAGCAAAGAGGGGGGGGTAATTTATTTTCACTATAATTCCATCCATACGTAACACAAAGAATGTATGACTATTTGTGTCATGGGTTTCATACACTTTCTGTAATAAAACAAATAAAGCAAACATCTTATCCGATGGGGGTCCGTGGTCTAATTTGTGTCAGTTTAGGGGTCTTTGACGTGAAAAACCTTTGAGAACCACTGGAGAAAGCAAAGGGGCAAGGGCGACAGACAAGACAGTTTAGTGTCACACAGTCAGTCACCTCACCTCACTTTGAAAAACAATCCCACCTCATCAGACTCTTCTCTCTGACTTAGAACACTAGTGAATGGATCTACAGCAACATATCTCTCTTTCTTCCCCAGTTGTTATCACCATCTAAACGGGGAACACTGACAAAATGCCAAAGCTGGGTTCAGGAGGTCATGCTGGTACATGCAGATCATGTAGGCATCAGCATGATAGAAAACAGGCTAAATTAAGTTTTTCATTGAGGCCTAAAGGCTGTTCCGTTTTGAGCAGGAAAATCCGTCTAATCTCACATTGTAAAAGTTTTGTTTCCAGATCTGTGTGTCTTCGATGAGGATTAACTTTGTCAATGCCACAGAATCTAAGTACAGTGGCCGGATGTTTGGCTTCCTGAAAGTGTATAGCTACGTTTTGGATGTCTTTGGCTCTGAATGTCTAAACATGATAGACTTACCTTCTCTATTTGAACCTAGTGCTATGGTGCCTTCAATTAGACAATCAGCTGCCTGATTGAGTGCAGCTGGCTTTGGATTTGTCTTGATTTTCATTGTCAGACATTCTATCTGTAGCACTGATGATAGACTGAAACGTTTGCTGCTGCTTTTTAATATTTTTTTCCAGATTTTTTATCCCATTTTTATCCCCCTTTTAGTGCTAATTTAATTTATTTATCCTGGTTGCTACTCCACCCTCTGCCGATCTGGGGAGAGCCGAAACTGGCTCCATGCTTCCTCCGAGTCATGGGCAGTTAGCCCGCCGCTTCTTTTCACCTGACAGGGGAAGCTTCACCGGTAGGACATAGCACGTGGGAGGTTCACGCTATTCCAACCAGTTCCCCTCCCTCCAAACAGGCGCCCTTAACGACCAGAGGAGGAACCACATTAGCAACCAGGATATTGCATGTTTTGGTGAAGGGGGTTCCTATATGAAGGAAATCCCCGGGAGGCACGGGGAGAACATGCAAACTCCACACAGAAAGGCCCTTTTGACGACCCCACCCGGGCGGTGGGCACTCGAGGACATGCGGACGGGCACGCATTCCTTCAGCGTTCACAGCGTCCCAGGTGGGAATCGAACCCAGGACCTTCGAGCTGTGAGGCGACAGCGCTTACCACTGCACCACCGTACCCCCCGGCTGCTGCTTTTTAATCCACTTATTATTTTTGCACTTGTGAGCACTTTGTACACTGATGTCTTGAATTAAAATAATTTTTTTGCATTTGTGACCTGCTCTGACAAAATCAGTCACATATAGCAAAGGCCCGTTTGTGTAGAAACATGATTTTATGAGAAAATATTGATTTAGGCTATTTTGGGGTTTTATCAGATTTTAGTCAAATAAAGCATTGGCTTTTATTCTCTGTAAAGATTATTGTGAAATTTGAATGCTAAATATAGTTTTCAAGCTCATAAAGTTAGGGTGACAAGCATAACTAGCTTACTTTGTCAAAATTTGAGGCTGTTTTTCCTCAAAAACATTTTGGAAACAGTCATAAAGGGATAACATAAAGGGATGTATCACTCAATCTTTGGAGTACAAAGATAATTTTGATATCACCAGAAAGCTTACATTCTCCTCTTTCCAACAGTGTATAAAACTCAAAAAGTGTTTTGGGGTCAATGTGATTGAGCAGGTCACATTTGATCTCAGCCTTTTCCAGCCTTAACTCATTGGTGTCCAGATACTTCCACTGCCGTCCTCAAGTTCTGTCCTCTACATCGATGCACCCAAGACTGCTTTTTTGATGCCCTGAGTAGGCGCAGTATGATAGTATTTTCATTGTCTCGCATCATCATCTACGCACATTTGGTCCTCCACTTGGTGTCAGCACCTGACGCAGTTCCCTAGGATGTCCACTGGATGGCGTCCTGGGGCAACTCAAGAGCCTGGTTCGCCCACACAGCTGGGTTGCATCTTAATCAGCAGTGGCTGGTGCTACTTGGACTTGATTACATTTACTCTTATTTAAGCTCCCTTGTCTGTGGAGACAGTGCTTGGATATTATGGTCTGATACTAAAAACCTTGTTGTTACTCTTTAAGTTTCATAGTAAACTCCTTTTTTGAACCTTGACGCGTGACTCCTGACTCCACTTGATTTCTGCGTGTGGATCCGATTTCAAACCTGTGACACCTGAAGCCTGTACTACGAATGTTGTATAAGAAGATCCAGGATCTGTCCCTTGATCTGGTTTGTCTAAACCAGATCAGCTCGATTGTAGTTAACTTGTACTACGAACGTCGATTGCCACTCGTTAACTCGAACCAGGTTTTTCTAATCAAGCTCTCAGCTCGTGCACATAAAAATGCCCGTGCACTGGAGCTCGTGCCCGCAAAAGAGGCGTGGTTTTTAACAACTGCCAATCAGAGTGCAATATGGACTGCTCCAACTCCTACAGCGCAAGACACGCCTATTTCCTCATTGAATGAAACCGCAAATGCAAATCTGCGTTGGATATTATTACTGTTCACGAATGACTGTCTAAAGTGACCACTTTTATCCACACCAGTAATTTCTTTGAAGAGCGGTTTCGTAGGCTATCTACAGCTCTCTATCTACAGTCTTTTGTGGAAGCAATGTGTAATCTATCTCAGTCCAAAATCCGTATGTAGCTATAGACCATTTAGGCTCAATGAATAATAATGATCCGTGTCTGTACTTTGTTCAGTATATTGTATTTCAATTTGTAACCGTCAAATAAAATAAAATAAAATAAAATAAAATAAAATAAAATCAATGTGTTTAGTCGCACTGATTGAATAATTTCTATAGGCTAATCAATAAAAAAAAAGAATGATAATAAAATAAAATAAATGCTTCTGAACTGAATCGACACGGTACGTGCGGGCATAGATTTCATTTATAAAAAATAGCCTATTTTGTGGTCACATATTGTCAGCAGAGTCGCATATCTCCATATTTCATATAATGATGCTGGAAATATGAAGTTCAATCGAATCATACAGGCCAAAAGCAACAGAGTTGCAGCTGCAAAATGCAGGAGTAGCCTAGATATGAATCATCTTAATATGGGATCGCCTGTGTGCAGGTGATCCCATATTAAATTGCTTAGATGTAGTAGGCTATTCCAGCATGTAGGCTATGACCATTTCAATTCCAACCCAACGTCAGTCTCAGCTCCGTTGCGCACACGGCACCGTGCGCTTTGGAGACGTTTATGTAACCTTTTTATGCCGGTTTAGTGATATTTCTCCACTCACTATTCAGCTGCAATCGATCAGCGGGATCAAACAACGTATCTAGGCTACTTAAAAGCACAAAAATTAATATATAAAAACATATTCCAAAGTGGTAAGTAGGGCTTAATTAAAATAGCCAACAAGTGCAAGGCTTTAGTCCTTGATTAACATTAACATTGATTAACATTACTCATTCAACATTACAATTCGTGCTCCTTCCTAGATGGGAAACTCATCCAGAAAGGGGTTGGCCATTTTTCCAAACTGCTGATTTGATTGGTTCGTGGGCGGTGTATTTAAGGTCTAATCTTATCCTTGCAACTTAACCTGCTGCGGACCAGGTTAAGTGTGAAGCATAAGTTGCTATGGAAATATATGTCGGTAAGAAGTTAACTTGCTTTGTAGTACGGCCAAACCAGGTTTAAACCTGAAGTTACCTCGCTAAACCACTAATCTTGCTTTGTAGTACAGGCCCCTGGCCTCCATGCTGGCGCCAGCCGAGGTGAATAATGACTGGGTGTTTGGGGGTTAACTCTCACCTATGGATATGTGTCTGGAGGTGCCGAAGAAGGTGTAGAGCAGGACGGGGTAGAACGAGGAGTAGAGGCCGTAAACTGGAGGCACGGCAGCCAGCATAGCATAGGCTAGACCTGGGGAAGAGGAGAGACAGGAACATAAGATAGACATAGGCTAGACCTGGGGAAGAGGAGAGACAGGAACATAAGATAGACATAGGCTAGACCTGGGGAAAAGGAGAGAGACAGCAACATAAGATAGACATAGGCTAGACCTGGGGAAGAGGAGAGACAGGAACATAAGATAGACATAGGCTAGACCTGGGGAAGAGGAGAGACAGGAACATAAGATAGACATAGGCTAGCCCTGGGGAAGAGGAGAGACATACAGAAACATAAGATAGACATAGGCTAGACCTGGGGAAGAGGAGAAACAGGAACATAAGATAGACATAGGCTAGACCTGGGGAAGAGGAGAGACAGGAACATAATATAGACATAGGCTAGACCTGGGGAAGAGGAGAGACAGGAACATAAGATAGACATAGGCTAGACCTGGGGAAGAGGAGAGACAGAAACATAGGCTAGACCTGGGGAAGACAAGAGACAGAAACATAAGATAGACATAGGCTAGACCTGGGGAAGAGGAGAGACAGACAGAAACATAAGATAGACATAGGCTAGGCCTGGGGAAGAGGAGAGACAGAAACATAAGATAGACATAGGCTAGACCTGGGGAAGAGGAGAGACATAAACATAAGATAGACATAGGCTAGAACTGGGGAAGACAAGAGACATAAACATAAGATAGACATAGGCTAGGCATGGGGAAGACAAGAGACAGAAACATAAGATAGACATAGGCTAGACGTGGGGAAGAGGAGAGACAGACAGAAACATAAGCTAGACATAGGCTAGACCTGGGGAAGAAGAGAGACAGAAACATAAGATAGACATAGGCTAGGCCTGGGGAAGAGGAGATACATAAACATAAGATAGACCTGGGGAAGAGGAGAGAGAGACAGAAACATATTAGGCTAGGCCTGGGGAAGAGGAGAGACAGAAACATAAGCTAGACATAGGCTAGGCCTGGGGAAGAGGAGAGACAGAAACATAAGATAGACAATAGGCTAGACCTGGGGAAAAGGAGAGACAGAAACATAAGATAGCCATAGGCTAGACCTGGGGAAAAGGAGAGACAGAAACATAAGATAGACATAGGCTAGACCTGGGGAAAAGGAGAGACAGAAACATAAGATAGACATAGGCTAGACCTGGGGAAAAGGAGAGACAGAAACATAAGATAGACATAGGCTAGACCTGGGGAAGAGGAGAGACAGACAGAAACATAAGATAGACCTGGGGAAGAGGAGAGAGAGAGAGACAGAAACATATTAGGCTAGGCCTGGGGAAGAGGAGAGACCGAAACATAAGCTAGACATAGGCTAGACCTGGGGAAGAGGAGAGACAGAAATATAAGATAGACAATAGGCTAGACCTGGGGAAAAGGAGAGACAGAAACATAAGATAGCCATAGGCTAGACCTGGGGAAGAGGAGAGACAGATAGAAACATAAGATAGACATAGGCTAGCCCTGGGGAAGAGGAGAGACATACAGAAACATAAGATAGACATAGGCTAGACCTGGGGAAGAGGAGAGACATAAACATAAGATAGACATAGGCTAGACCTGGGGAAGAAGAGAGACAGAAACATAAGATAGACATAGGCTAGACCTGGGGAAGAGGAGAGACAGAAACATATATGTAAGCTAGCTTTCCATTTAGGTCTTGTGTTAGGCGAATACGTAAGCTGTGTGTGTGTGTGTGTGTGTGTGTGTGTGTGTGTGTGTGTGTGTGTGTAGCCCCTGGCAGGCAAAAGAAACAGTTTAAGGACAACATTAAAACTGGTCTGAAAAATTTTAACATCACATCAAGCAACTGGGAGCACATTGCATTAGACAGGCACTCGTGGAAGAAAGCCGTGCAGGAAGGAGCTGCACGGCACGAAAGGGAACTCCAGCGTGTCGCAGAGACAAAGCGACAGCACAGCAAGGAGAGAGAGAGAAAGCCTCCACCACCACCAACCACCACCACTCAGCCCTGCCCACACTGCACCAAAATATCTGGATCACAGATCGGCCTCTACAGTCATCTGAGGATCCACAAGTAGACGACCCAACAGAGGAGGACAGTCATACTCGTTCCGAGTGACCGCCGATGATGGTGTGTGTGTGTGTATGTGGGGGGGGGGGCGTGAGACAAGATCATCGAGAGAACAATGGTTACTTGCCATAGAAGAAGTAATCATGTCTTATACCATGGTCTGGGTGAATACTTGTTTCTGATTGGCCGGCAGGTGTGCATCAAAATCACATAATGCACACGTGGTCCGGCAACAACCCTCTATTTCAAGTATGCAGATGACACAGCTATCCTCGCACTGCTCAATAACCAGGACTCTCTCTCCGCCTACCATCACTCCATATCACACTTCTGCACATGGTGCGACAATAACTTTCTCCACCTCAACATCCCAAAAACCAAAGAACTACTCTTCAGCCCCCCCAAAACACCGGACCATCCCCCCAGTCTCACCATCAACGGACAGAAGGTAGAGGTGGTGGACTCCTTCAAATACCTTGGAATCACTATAGACAATAAACTCAGTTTCAATCAGCACACCATGGACATTTACAAACGTTGCCAACAGAGACTCACAGCCATCCGCAAACTACGTCACCTCTCAGTCCAACCCCATCTTCTTCTCCTCCTGTATCGCAGCATTGTTGAACCGGTTCTCCTCTACTGCACCATCTGTTATTTCCACATGCTCACAGTCACCAATAAGAACAAACTCCTAAAAATAACACACTTAGCCAGTAAACTCATCGGTATCACCACTCCCAACCTATCTGACTGTGTCACCTCATCCATATCCCGTAAAGCACGCACCATCACGCGTGACCCAGACCACCCACTCCACCAGCACTTCACCCTCCTCCCCTCTGGCCGTAGGTATAGACAGCCTTTGTGCAAAAAGGCCTGCTTTGGCAAAAGCTTTGTCCCAACTGCTATAAGAACTTTAAATATGTAACCCTTCTCTCCTGCTTACCATATGATGTGATGTGTTTTTGTCTCTGCTCGGCTACTCCTATGTCTCAAGTGTTGTTCTTTGTACCCTTTTATGTCCTTAATGTTTGTGTTTTTGTACGCACCGCCTGTGAAAAAGAATTTCCTCTTTGAGGACAATAAAGCTATCTATCTAATCTATCTATCTATCTATCTATCTATCTATCTATCTATCTATCAGTCTAATCACATGTTGTAAATTCATGCTCTCCCCAACCTGCACAGCTGTTTAATCAAACAGCACAGTAAACATTTGTTCAACTCGCTACCTCAGCTTCTATTGAGCTGAGCGGACTAGCTTCCTGCACCATACAGGCTCGTATCCAAGGTTCCTCCTAATTATGGAACAGCAAACAACATTTCCATTGCAGGAGAAGCTGACGGGATGCTAACGCTTACAGGTATTAGTCGGTTTCCAAAGTGTTGCTAGGTAAACAGTTATGGCTTGTGAAAAACTTTATATTTGTATTGCTTAACTTGCACCAAATTTTTTGCAAATGCTTTCATTTTAAATTGTTGTGAAATGACCATGGTATAAGCGGGATAATCAACTCCTAGGTGTGCGTAAATGCAATTTTAATGCACTTCGCGGCTTTGGGTGGTTCTTCGCCTCCACGTCGTGCATTAAAATCGTTTAACGCAAACCTACATGTAGTCGTTGATTATCCTTTACATGTAATCTGCTGGTGGACGTATTTCTTTCTTTCTAGCGGTGATGAGTAAATATTATTACAGATGATATCAAGGGGAAATGCCCATTCTATGATGCACACAAACAGTTGTGGGAGTCACCGTGCAAAAGGCAGTTTAGGGACGGAGAGCCTTTGGGTGCAACATTGCATTTGTTGGCAGATCTGCCAGCAGAAGCCAGTGCAGGACACAGGCTCCAGCAGCTGATCACTTATCAGAAGGCAGTGCAGGACACAGACTCCAGCTGATCACTTATCAGAAGGCAGTGCAGGACACAGACTCCAGCTGATCACTTATCAGAAGGCAGTGCAGGACACAGACTCCAGCTGATCACTTATCAGAAGGCAGTGCAGGACACAGGCTCCAGCTGATCACTTATCAGAAGGCAGTGCAGGAGACAGACTCCAGCTGATCACTTATCAGAAGGCAGTGCAGGACACAGACTCCAGCAGCTGATCACTTATCAGAAGGCAGTGCAGGACACAGACTCCAGCTGATCACTTATCAGAAGGCAGTGCAGGACACAGACTCCAGCTGATCACTTATCAGAAGGCAGTGCAGGACACAGACTCCAGCAGCTGATCACTTATCAGAAGGCAGTGCAGGACACAGACTCCAGCTGATCACTTATCAGAAGGCAGTGCAGGACACAGACTCCAGCTGATCACTTATCAGAAGGCAGTGCAGGACACAGACTCCAGCAGCTGATCACTTATCAGAAGGCAGTGCAGGACACAGACTCCAGCTGATCACTTATCAGAAGGCAGTGCAGGACACAGACTCCAGCTGATCACTTATCAGAAGGCAGTGCAGGACACAGACTCCAGCTGATCACTTATCAGAAGGCAGTGCAGGACACAGACTCCAGCTGATCACTTATCAGAAGGCAGTGCAGGACACAGACTCCAGCTGATCACTTATCAGAAGGCAGTGCAGGACACAGACTCCAGCTGATCACTTATCAGAAGGCAGTGCAGGACACAGACTCCAGCTGACCACTTATCAGAAGGCAGTGCAGGACACAGACTCCAGCTGATCACTTATTCGGAAAAGATGTTTCCATCTCCAATTTTGTGCATTAACTCTTTTTCGAAAAAGGCAAAGACCAACTCAAGCAAGCATAGAAACTTTTTTTTTTGCTAAATTTAGGATGTTTTTTGTTGTTGTTCTTTTGCCGTTTCCATCAACCTTTTCTAATGTGATACTTCAAAATGTGCATCAAAATAGGTTCATGGAAACACGGCTACAGAGAGAGAGAGAGAGAGAGAGAGAGAGAGAGAGAGAGAGAGAAAGAGACAGAGAGAGAGAGAAAGAGACAGAGAGAGAGAGACAGACAGAGAGAGAGAGACAGAGGTAAATAAATGGACCCAGAAGCCAAGTGATTGCGTCACACAGTAGAGCTAGAGAGATACCACAACAAACACACAGCGTGAAGCCCAAACAGCCCGGGCAGGAGCCAGCAGCTGGCCCTTATCTCCTCTGCTGGAGTTAAGGCATGGGAGGGGAACTGGGGGGCACTGACCTTGAGGCAGCTGCACCACTCCTGTGCTGAGGCCTGACACCACGTCCGCAAACAGGTAGTCCTTCACCGGGTAGGACGGCAGCCATGTTAGAATGGGCAGCACGGTCAGAGCCACCGCCTTGGCCTTCGCCGATGAACACCTGTGGAGAGAAAAAGGGGGGAGGGCGGGAAGGGAGGGTTATTTTGTCATATTAGTCTTACGGTAATCATTTCATGATTTAAAGAAGCGATAAGTGTGAGATTGTCACTGCCTCATGGCTAGACCTGTGCCGATATGAAGACTTCATAGTACGATTAGGGGTGTGCCATATCATATCCTTCCTTATCAATATATTGTTACAATTCATATTGATATTGTCATCAGAAATTCAACGTGATATTGTGATAATGGCAATATTCCAACTTGTTGATGTAACGACGGACAGGACCATCTTGCGAACATCGATGTAAAACAAATGTGGGCCAGGGAAGTAAAGTGTGTGTGTGTGTGTGTGTGTGTGTGTGTGTGTGTGTGTGTGTGTGTGTGTGTGTGTGTGTGTGTGTGCAACAGGTATCTCCAGGACCACACACACGGTGAAAACAATACCAGCCACACACTGTCAAGGGTTGGTAATAAGCAGGTTTAACAGGGTTGACAGGGCTGTTGGTCAATTACTTGTTCCCCCTGCTGTCCCGGTCACGGAGTTTCACCGTCAGGACGTAGTGCGTGGGAGGATCACGCTATTCCCCCAATTCCCCTCCCCCTTGAACAGGCGCCCCGACCGACCAGAGGTGGTCGCTGCACTAGCACTAGTATATATATACATGTATATATATATATACAGTATATATATACAGTATATATATATATATATATATATATATATCATGATATGACTCGCATATCATTCAAAATCACATCTTAAATAATCAAATTGATGTTCATCCCAAAAATCAAAACTTTTCAAATCATACTCCTACCATACCTCACTTTGTCAGAGTTTTTAAATAAAACTAGGAATCTCACGCGCGAGGGGTGGAGAGACTGGAGATGATGCGCCATGGCTGCACTTATGGAAATCGCCTGCTCCGTGGGCTCCCAAAATCATGACTGACAGACAGACAGACAGACAGACAGACAGACAGACACCGCTCACCCACCTAGGCACCATCGTGCAACTGTGCGCCATCAGCTAATACTACATCACAGTTGCTCAACATCATGGATGACATTACAACTTCCTGAGTGACATCACAGTGGTCACAGTTGCTCAAGTGACATCACTGATGACATCGCAACAATTACTTGAGTGACATCACTGATGACATCACAATTGCTCAAGTGACATCACTGATGAAATCACAATCTTGACAAACACTGCCGCCACCCACCCACCCACTTAGCCAATTTGAACTCAGATAAGATGTGCTCGTTACCATCCGTTTAGAAAAAAGAATTGTGTGTCACGATATGACCAAATCATCACAATACGATTCCGCTGAAAGACGATAAACGGTAATATTGAATTAGGTAATATTGAATTATCGCCCCTGGGTGTGAGTTGCCATTGCTTGATGAATTCAGAGGTCAAATGTGTAGTAGCTCTGTACTCACTGGAGCTGCTGTGCCAGTCTCTGTCGGAGGGAGGGGGCGCTGCTCTGCCTGCGGTGCAGCAGCTGTGAGCGGAGGAAGGTTTCGTCGTAAACCGGTCGTTCCACCCGGTACACGAGCGCAGCCTCGCCATCGTCCCGGGCCATCGCTTCTTCTTCTTCATGCTCCATCACAGCGGCAAGATGGCTGGGCAAAAACGATCCGACGCTCTGCTGCTGTTTAGTCTCTCCGCCGTCTCATCTCAAGTTTAACTTCTTCGTTCCTTTGTTGACGCCAGCTTTTCACTCTCCCTCCCTCGTTCTCTCTGTGCACTTCCCTTTTCTGCTCAGAGGGAAAGAGGAAAAAAGGACAGTCAGTTACAGCCTCTGTGTATTTTGGCTTTGACTAGTGGGACTGCGCCAACTGTTCAGTACAGTAAGCAGTGATGATAACCCACAAGGTCTGTGTGTGTTTTGCATTTCTGCATTGATAAGAAGGGCTTTATTTGGATTTAGGAGACTGCCCCCTATGAGTCAATGTTTTATCCGATTATTAAGACCGCGGCCAAATATTTGCTCAGTGTGTGGAGTGACGGGGTTTTTGACGTTGTCTTGTAGGCTACATGCTGCACATGATGTGTGTTGTTCATGCAGGAGTTTGCTGAACTAAACCAAGTGGGGGAAAGGTTCATCTTTATATGTCAGAGGGTCAGAACACAGCACAGTCAGCACACTGAACTTTACACTGCTAGACTCCTGCAAGCAAACTAGGTCTCCATCAAATACTCAATTCAAACGGTGGAGGTAAAGAAATCGCTCTTTGTCCTTTTGAGGGGTATTTCTTCATATCCATGTGAAAGCACAAAATTTGTCACAAGGTAAACTTATACAAGTTAGACACAAACTGGCACCGTACAGTAACAAAGGAGAAGGTGGATAACCCCTAACAAAAATTCACTATAATAAATAGAAATAGCCTGAAATGATTAGTCCATCAACAGAAAATGAATCGATTATAATCTTGAAAATTATTACTCGAAGTTATTAGGCCATCAAGTAAATGTATTTAAAAAAAACTGCTTTGTACTCTGTTTCAAATCATTATAAATTGATTATTCGGTAACACTTTACAATACTGTAACACAAAAATTGGGTAGTTACTGAGGAACGAGTCAGGAACGAACCATTAGTTCATGATTAGTTCATGAATAGTTAATAGGTAGTTCCTTAATGGTAGTTACTTGAGAACTGACCATTAGTTACCATGTAGTGTTAATGGTAAGATAACAATAGTTAATGGTAAGATAATAATGAAGTAATGATTAATTCCCTAGTAACAACTAAGCATGAAGCCCTGCTTTACTTGAGGGGGCACAGACATGGTAACTAATGGTAAAGTAATCATGAACTAATGATTAATTCCCTAGTAACAACTATGGTAACTAATAGTCTGTTCTTAAGTAACTACCCATTAACTACTCATGAAATAGCAGCAAAAAATTAAGGAAGTAATCATTACTTACTGGTTCGTTAACATGGTAACTAATGGTCAGTTCCTAAGGAACTACCATTAAGGAACTACCTATTAACTATTCAGGAACTAACTATTCATGAACTAATGGTTAGTTCCTGACTAGTTCCTCAATAACTACCCATTTTCTGTGTTACAGTATTGTAAAGTGTTCCCGATTATTCTCTCTCTCTCTCTCTTTCTCAGACTAAGACTTTCTCAGAAAATTTATAAGAATCAGTTTGTACTCTAGTAACTTGTGATGGGCATTTGTCCAATTCATTGGTGGGGAAATCGATAAATTAATCGATAATGAAAATAATCGTTATATAGTTTCAGCCCTAAAACGGTGAGTCTGCAGTACCCAATGGTTGAGTTTACAGTCTCCTATGGTATCGCTATGATATTTGTATAGTATTCTTATAGCCTATATTTAATACTTTTTTGTGTTTACTGTTTTACAGTTTCTTGAATGTACTTATTTGATATGTTAAGCACTCTGGTCAACTATGGTTGTTTGAAATGTGCTATAAAAAATAAACTTTGCCTTGCCTTGCCTTGCCTAGGGATACAATAGTTGTTTTTCCATCAAGGAAAGGTGATGTAAGTGATGATGATGTTACACATTTACATCATCTTATATCACATCCCTTTCAGATATCTGAGATAATTGTTATTTTTCTGACTAGCCTAGCCTACATGAAGCACTTGATGTCAAAGCAGCTTCATGTGATACTTCTATATTTTGTAGGCTAACAGTTTTGAGTCTCTTCTGAGTCTGTGAACCTCTCTGAGCCTGAATCTGAATGATCGCTTCAAGCTCTTCCTGTTTCCTCCGTTTAGTTAACACAGCTCGTGTGGAGGTTTCACAATTAGATGAGTAAACAACAGTAAACGGATGATTTAGAGATTGATTTGGAGGATAACTACAGGTAGGCTAGTCTGTGCCAGCCAGCCCAGGATAGCTGCTCTGCCTCCAGTATCAAACACACAGACCACCGCTCACCTCCTGCCTCCTCTCTCTCTTCTGCCTCCTGTGCTGTCGGGATGCTGCTGCTCGGGAGAAGATGTTTTGTTTTTTTTACGGCTGACAGCGGCTTCAGTTAAACTTTAACACGGGCGAAACATCCTCTGCCAGCCGTCGACATCATCAGTAGCATATTGAACATACTACACCGAAGATCGTCTATGCTCGAGAAGATGAGTCACGCGACGCTGCAACAGGAAGTAACCTGGGGGGGGGGGGGGTTTCGAATGTTTATGTTGTCGAGTTGAAACCATCTTTTAAAAGTAAACCAAAAAAAGGTGTGTGTATGTGTGGGGGGGGGGGGTCATTGGCTTTAGCTGAAGGCAGGAAATAAGCCTACTGTGAAAAAGAGTGGAATGCTGACAGGGGACGTGTGTTTTGGCTAATGGTAGCCAAGGTCATTTTTCAGTTTTTCAGATTATGAAAATGCAGATTGTAAAATTTCATGTGTCATACATGGAAACAATATCTGCCGCACTTGTGATTGGTTTTAAACAATCAATACAATCAACAAGCGATTAATTAAACAAACAACAAATTAAACAATCAACAAGACAGCAGACTCTGACGGCGTTTCTGTACTCTGAAAACACGGGCAGAGTGAGACGTCTTTACCTTCTTCCTCTCTTCGGGCAGGCAGCAGGACCGCGTACGTCACGCCCCTACGTAATGACGTCACGGTCACGGGGCTCTTCATTCCCTGCCTCTCCCGAATTTCATCATATCATGTGCATAATAAATCAACAGAGACGCATGTATCTTGGGGGACCCCAGATTTTCTCTCTAAATTGGACCCAAATCTGAGTTGTTGTTTTTATCATCATTATTTTGTCCAGAATTCAATGATTATCCTGTATCGTGTGGTAGGACAGGTAGAAAATAACCTTGCAAGGTAGCTCGATTCGCGCAAGATCTTGATGTGCGTTTGTGAAACCGAATGTGAAACAAACCCATGCATTTGGCAGCGTCAGGTTAGATAGAAAATATAATAATGACCAAAAGAGTATTATATTCTCTAATAGTGTTACAGGGTAGACCAGACGTTCATCACCTTCACACTAAATTGGCACTGATTGGGAGTGGTTTTGTGTGGGGGGTACAATGTATTAAGAACGGTGGGGTTTGTGCGCCTCTATGTGTGGTGGGGACTTCACTTTTGCTGTGAGCCAATGGCTGAGATTTGGGTATACTTGGGTACTAATTGAAGGCAGATGTGCCTCCACTACTCGTCGACTGCAACTGAGCTGAGCCCATAATTAATCCCATGGATTGACAACTGTTTGGCAGAGCTTATTTTGTAACATGAAAAAGTGATAGGATTCAGCACAGAAAGGGACACAACTACATGTTTTAGTAAAATCATTGAATCTGGCATGGGACCATCATTTAAAGAGCACCATTGGTAACTGGCCTGCATTTATATAGCGCTTAACAATCAGTAGGTACCCATTGATACACAGATGGCAGCAGGCTACCACGTAGGGTGCAATTTGGGGTTCAGTATCTTGCCCAAGGACACTTCGACATGCAGAGTATTTCTGTGATAATGATATTCTTAAGGATATGACAAAATACTGAAAAATATTGTATTATTAATTTCAAGAACATACAATTGCAACCAAATAAGTGTTATAGTTTTTTTGTCAGCATAAACATAAGTTTGCCTTCAAATGTTAAAATATGCCTTCAAATATTACCGTCGTTTGTTATACATGCTCTGTTACTTCCACACCAATCTGGGAACCCAACGGTAAAAAGAAAAAATATATCTATATTTTTCTGACGCAAGTCGAAAGTCTGTCTCGAGAGATTACTTGCACACTACTGAGGTCACTCCCCTTTTTGGAATTAACTCCTCCACCGTGGAGCCGCTTTCAGCCATGCTTGTTGTTGCTGTGCGTACATCATACCGTTGTTACACAGCATAATGGTGTGACGTCATCAACAAGTCATATATCACAATTAATTTTGTATTATATGAATATGAATTGTAACGATATATCGATAAGAATACGATATGGCACACCCATAATTGGCTGAAACGGTTCCTCGAGTAACTTACTCAAGTAACTTGACTATAAAAATGATTGACGCAAACTCTTTGCATTGACGCTTCATTTAATCAATAGAACTATATACATACAGCTCACTGTGTTTCACAAGGATGATTATTACTGTCGCACAACATGCTTACGCTGTGGACAAGTGACGTGCAGAAGACGGCGTGGATTGCAAAATGGCTCATGGAGAGACAAAATAGCAAGGGGGAAGAGAAGAGAAAATGACAGTGTCCAAATTAACCCCCCCCCCCTCCCCCCCGTCTCTATTTACTGTACTGTAACAGAAGCACATCTGCCATTTAAAGAGTGCCATTGCAACACCAAAAAGCCAGGGTTGAGCACAAAGTTACCGTAGCTTGCTAACCCACTTGTTCTGTCATGAGAGTGAGACACAGGTCCCGGGTCTTAGAACAGGACCCATGGAAAAACAATTGAAACTTCCAAATGTTTTGTACCATTTCTCATAATACACTGCCATGCTTTTTAAGCACTAGTACTGTGCACATCTAGTATGGACAGTCATGTGTATCTTCAGGTTTGAGCTGTTGGTGAATCCTCCACACAAACCGCATGAGGTGGTCTCTGCCGCGCATGGGTCCTCATGTGTACTTTCAGGTTTGCTTTCTGAGCGAAAGCTTTCCCGCACGTGCTGCACTTATACGGCTTTTCTCCTGTGTGGGTTCTGGTGTGCAATTTCAAAGCTGAGCTGAGAGTAAAACGTTTCCCGCACAAAATACACCCATAAGGTTTCTCCCCTGTATGCACTAGGAGATGGTTTGTGAGAGAGGAACTATGGGCAAAATTCTTCCCGCAGTGGACACAGCTGTAAGGTTTCTCGCCTGTGTGACTTCTTATGTGCGTCCTCAAATGCTCAGCCATCCGGAATCTTTTCCCACAGGTGTCGCAGGCATGCGGCTTCTCGCCTGTGTGGGTTTTAAGATGCTTGTCGTGGTTCCCGTGATCGCTGAATCGTTTCCCGCAAATTCCACACATGAAAGGCTTTTCCCCTGTGTGGGTTCTCATGTGGATTTTCAACATGGATTTCTGGCTAAAAGCATTCCCACAAGTGTCACATCTGAAAGGCCTTTCACCAGTGTGGGTTCTTGTGTGAACAGTTAATTGTGACAAAGAAGGAAACTCTTTACTGCAAATGTCGCACTTGTGGGTTTTCTTGTTTGGTTTTGGTTGAGTACTCCTAGTTGATCCTGCGTTCCCACACCTGGATGTTTGGTAAGCTTGGCTCAGGGCTACATGACAGCTGTGAGAGAGGAGCTGGCGGTCCCTGCTGTCTGGTTCTGATACTGCAAAGCCCTCTCTGTCAGATTCAGATGAGATGTTGGCTAGAGGATCTTTCTCCACTACATTCTGAGTTTGGTAAGGGTCTGAATACAGGGACTGATGTTCACAGTGGTCACTTCCATCACAAGCAGGAGTCAACTTAAAGATATCAGCCTCCTCCCACATTAAAGGCTGCTCTGCCTCCTGACTGCTGCAGAGTTCCTCCTCTTTCTCTTGAATCTGTGGATGCTCTGGGTCCTCTTGACCCAGACTGATGGTCTGGGTCTGTTGTCTACAGTGCTGCTGGTCAAGGAGAACCTCCTCCTTAACGACAGATGGCCGTGGGGGGTCTGAAAGAGAGAGAATCAGAATCACTTTTAGTTCCACAATATAAAAGATTACATGCAAGGAATTTGTCTTAGTGTAAGTATGTAGTGTAGCAGTCATATCAATATTCAAAAGATAAAAAGAAGATACCTAAAAGTCAAAATCACAAAAGTGCAGTCCAATACATACAATATACACGAATAGGAGTGTTAAATAGGCATTAAATAATGGTAATTAAATAATAATAATAAAAATTACAGTTCAAACGGTGCATGATGTAGTTAACAAGAGTAATATAATAGAGTAAAAGGTTCTGGTAGGAGAAGCAGCTATACTTTTAATGGAACAATTTGCACTGAGCTCCTGGTTGGACAAAGTAAATATTTTTATAGTGGTAGGGACTTGTTCAATAAGCCTGTATTTTAACAGTCCATGTACACAGTTTATTTGTCTTTTCAATATGTATGGACCTTTAACTATTATGTTGTTGTTTTGTTGTTTTTTTGCTGTTGGTCTCCATTAATACTATCCAAACATGATTACCGTATGCTAGCTGCTCACCATAGTGTTACATGAGAGAGCTGTTACACCATTACCGCGGTCAGAGACCACCGAGACCCCTCCGACCGCCTTCCCAGAGAACCAGACCCTAACCCCGATTCCCGAAGGGGGTCTCCGACCCCTTTCTCAGAGACCCAGACCCTAACTTTAAGGACACAGGGGTCCCAGCGACCCAGACCCTAAGGACCCAGGGGTCCAACACCTAACCATAACCCTAAGGACCCAGGGGTCCGACGCCTAACCCTAACCAGACCCTCCCCACACCTGCAGAGGCTGGGTGGTCGAGAGGTGGGCGGGGTGGTCGAGAGAAGAGCCAATGAAGATTCCTATCCATTAAATGGGGTTTTGCAAGTAATCTCTACAACCCCTGGCAAACTGCATTGTAGAGATTGTAGGCTACAACTCCACCCCAGATAATTGGGGGGTTTTTATGCAATTCCTTTCCATTGAATGAGGTGATTCATATTAGATGCATGCATGGGTGACGGTCAGGGAAGGAGAAGAGAAGGAAAAAAAAGCTGAGCGAGTTCTGATTCTGAGCAATTTAATTAATCACTTGAAACGTTGGTCAAAATTTAAGGCAGTGTTATGTGGTTCATTTGGATTTCAATGACTTTTCAAGCACTTTGTTAAAAAGGGGGGGCTATTTTCAAGGTATTCCAGTACTTGACAAACAAGCACTTCCAAGGACCTTGTCTGAACCCTGAATTTGACAAACCTGTTGTTGTGTGTAACGTTACGTCCAGCAACCTGCGCTGACGGCAGATCTCTTCCTCGTACACTACCAGGGTTTTTTCAAACACTCCTAATATCTCCTCAGCGGCTGCAGTTAGTCGCTCGTTGACGAACGTCCTCAAACACTGGACTGTAACGTTAGACATCTCCACTGGATTATGTGATGCACTGTACAAGCAACGCAGCTAAACCACTGAGCTATATTTATTTTATGGCGGTGAGCTAAACGCTCAATACCAACTCTTTCAGCTAAGCTATTAACTAGCACCTGTGTTCTGCCAGCGAATATCGACAATGTTTCCTTCCGCCGGGCTATATATAATGTTACACTATATCACATGGAAGTTTAAGCGCATCAGTTATTTTATTCCGTTTTATTCTTTAGGCGTATCTAAGCTATCAGACCGACAACACCATCAATAACATCAGGTACGAGCTCATATTGGATGATAGAGATTGCAAAAACGTATTTTATAATTTTACTGTCTATCGAATAACCAGAATAGACATAACGCGTCGCCGAGCGCGTCGGAATCATTTCGCTGACGGACACACAGGCACCTCCGGAAACAACATTTCTTGTTAGTTTTTTTTTTTTTTTTACTTACAGTCACTTTCAGCAGACACAATTATAAACGTTAATAGTACGCCAGACATTCATGGTAACTGTAGTGTTGCTTAATGAACAAAGGAACACTGTTCTCTTTAACAAATACCGTTTCTTAACTGCAACAAGTTATTCAGCAGGAGCGTGCAACAAACATGGCCCATTCATGTGATTTCGAATCGCACATAGGTTACGCAAAAACCACGCCCTGTGCCCGCCTACGCAGCAGTCAAGCGCCGGTGTCATGGCGAGTTTTGCACCCCCGCCGAGAATTGCATCCCCACCTTCCGGGAGCATATTGTAATGATTTATACGGAAACTTAACTGTTTACAAATGATATGATTGTCTGGGTAGACGTGATCTCCAAGCCAGGGGGTCTGTCTGTCCTGGCTCATGGAGACCGACTTTGATGCATTAGATCCGCGTGGAGGTGACTTCCATGCTTGGGGGCTCTCTTCTGGCTCGAAGCCGACTTTGGTGCTTAAAATCCGGGTACAGATGACCTCGAGACCTGGGGATCTCTCCTGGCTTTATGGAGGGAGGATGCACATCTCTGCGGTTTGTACCTGCCGAGATTTGCATCCCTGTTTTTAAGTTAAAACAGTCCCAAAATATGGTGGGGATGCAATTCTCGGCGGGGGTGCAAAACTCGGCATGACACCGGGATTGGCCAGGAGCAAGTATTTAACAGCTGGAATCTCCCACACCACAATCGCTTCTTTCGATAATAAGATAATAATAAGCACTGAGGCGGGTGGTCAGAAAGTCAAATAACATTAAAGGTCCCATACTGTGAAAATCGCTTTTGATTGGGTTTTGTGGTTTGTATAAACTTGGGGGTGTCTGTACAAGACGGGCCCAGGGGAGATTTCGTGCACTTAAACGATCCCTACCGAGGGAAAACCCAGTCCTTTATTAACAACTGAGACATGTCTCAACAAATGAAAATAAATTTGTTGCCACGCGTTCTTTCTTGCCATATTTTGTGATCGCTAACTCTGTCAACTTGCATTTTCTCCGGTAAAGAGAGCAGACAGCTATGTTTAGGGTCCGCCATGCATGACGTATTTGTACTTATCATCCAATAGCAGGCTTGGAAAAGTATCACGTGGTTCACGTTGGTATAGACCAGAGCTGTATAATAGAAGAGTTCCGACATCTCCATTCACCCCAATGGACCAGTTTTTTTCCAGGAAGTTCATTGGCTAATGAGTCTCGCATTTTGGTCCTCGGCTGACGCCACTCTCTTACTAGAGGACACTAGTATAGACCAAATCACCGTGACGTCACCATGTAAACAAATTTACTTCCGGGTACCACTTGGGGAAGGCGGCAGGTTTAAATGTGCATGTTGTCAAATAAATGCTGTCAAACCCTCTCGCTGTTTTCGGCCGACTACTTTCAATTTAAATGGTTAAACGGTTGGTAAACATGCTTGTCCGACGTATCTAGCCTTTCTTCTGTGTTTGTTTTATGTAGTGCTAGCTAGCTAATAATGTTTGTTTGTCTGTCAAACTCGCTGTTTTTTTGCAGACTCGTTAACGTTACAGACAGAGCTACTGACGCCACGTTAATTTAATTTAGCTTCAAGTCTACTCTGGTCTGGTCCAACAGGTAAATTAGCTAGTCTGGTCTCCACTAACGTTAGTGAAAGTGTTGTTATGAATGATATTAAACAACAACACAACACGGACGAACCATTTTTGTCTTCTTTGTCTGTTTTTGTCTTCAACACGTCAGTTTGTGCCGTCCACTGCCATTATAATGTGTGGACCTCAGGGGTACCCGGAAGTAAATGTAAACATCCCCGCTGATTTGGTCTATTGTACCTAGTTCCTGGTTACTGTCAAATCCAAATACCACAACATCACTCGCTGTTAACTTTTTGGAATGATTTTCAGTTGCACTTTACTATGATTTGCATTCATTTATATAATATTAACTTAGCCAGCAATTCAGTGTTAAGACGTGACGTCAGTCGTGAAAGTTCGGCAGCTTCTGGTGGCAAGCGGTGGCAAGCGTTCGCTAAGAATCTGAGTCCAAATATAAGACTAATTTATGGTAAGTTCTTTGGTAAATGTGCTCTTACCACTAACGTTACCCCTTTTAAAGTCTGTTTATTTTATTAGCAACTTTTGTGAGCTAGTCAATGCAGTACTACGCTAGTAGTTTATGAGCAACGCTAACGTGATATCACTGATCAGTCTGTATGCTTCCCTTGGTCTGTCACTTGGACTAAAACGCTAGCTAAGTGATTAACTATATTACAAATACCAACAAATAAACTGCAGCTAGCATTTTAACGTTACAGTCAGGGGTGTAATGGTTGGTAAATGAGGTGGGTAAACTATCCAATGTGAGTTACCCACCTCATTGATTAATACAGATGATCTGAGAACAAGTGAGTAAACTATCAACCTCATTTAAAAAATGTGGCTTACCTCCACTACAGTATATTTTAGTAATCTGCTCACTAGTCTCTAATCTAGAGTAACGTTAAATTTGTATTAATAACACATGTAAAATTAACCAACATGACTTACTTATAGATTTTTGGACAGGCAGCAACATTGTTTGATATTTTATATTGATTTGTTGGACAGGTTTGAAAATCTGACATGCTGCAAAACCAGGCTGACATGGCTCACTGTTGTCTCCAATAATCTACTGCCTCCAACCTTCAATGACAGGATGACCTGATGGAAAAGCCAAATGGAGTGCATCTGTAGCCACCTTGTTTCTGCTATCATGATGTAGCCTACTGTCTGGGTCTTCAAATGTAATTAGAACCTCAATTTAAATATAAAATCACTTCTTTGCTTAATTGTCATAGTTTATACATCTGCACGGTCAACCAAGGAGCAGGCAAAAGTGGCTTTGCATGTTTGGTAGTGTGTTCTAAGTTGTAAACAAAAGAAACAGACTGCACACTCATAACTCCTATGCAATCTTTTTATTTTAACTTCTATAGATCAGTATTTCAACAAATCTGAAGGTTTGAGCCGTGAAAATAAATGAACTGAGACCAGCAAATGTCCATCTGTTTAAATGAATTGTGTATGATTTTTCTTTGCAGGAACACTGAATATATCAGATGGTATTACAGTTCATGCAAAACATCTCAACCAAAGACAGAACACATCAGCCAGTAGAGTTCACTTTTTGCTTAATCCAAGATTCAGAACAACTGCAAAATTAAAACAATGACAGAGCTTTAAAGACATTGGAATATCTATCAAGATGGCTGATGTCAGATAATCTATAATCCTCTAACAGTCTGGAAATATATTTGGCAGATAACAGACAACAGCGTAGTCACTTCTGGTAAGAGTGACCTGGTATACAGTAAGCTGGTCACTCTGAAGACACCTCAAAACCTCTTGATAGCAGCTATGTTCGATGATGCAAATAATGAAACAGTGTTAAATACTTTGTGTCACCAAATCAGGTTTAATGATCGTTATAAGAGACATTACTTATGCCAGCCTGTTGACCAAGATACTTGATATCTGAAAGTCTATCAACCTAGATCAGGGGTGGGAAACATTTTTTTCCAGAGGGCCATACTGACTTACATAAAGTAAGCGAAGGGCAACACATTGGACTGATAACTGCCAACACTCCTGATTTTCGTGGGGGTCTCTATTTGTAACCCTCCCGCTGTGATTGGTAATTTCTCATGTTAATCTCCTGATATCATAGTGATACAAATCAAATGGCTGTATCGGATTAGATTTATTAATGTGATTCTGTCTTCTATTGACTTTTTGTGGGTTGTTATGTTTTCCTTTGAGGACGTTGGGTGCCGGATTGAGATGGTCCAGGGGTCGGGTCCGGCCCATGTGTGACCTGGATGGTTCTGTATTACAGGACACAGGACACTGCAGCAGTTGAGGGTTCTGACAGGACACAGATCCATTGGAATTGGTGGAAATATACCTGCAAAGAAAACAGAAGAAGTCACTTTTTAATCTCATGCACTGCAGTGCTTAGCAGAGCCCTGTCCAGTGCCCACATAAGTTTAGTTAAACTCCGGGTCACAATATTATAATTATTTTAACTATTGTAGAAATGTAATTATTTTGGGATCAGAGTTCACAGCCATCTTCATTTATCAACATTTATAGATTCTCTTTCACATTTGAGCTATTTGGTGTATCTGCTTGTATGTTACTATTTGTTACATCAACAAACTATTCAAAACGAATTTCCCTGAGTTGGATTAATAGAGTTGTTGATTAATTGATTGACTGACTGAATGATGGTGATTCATGTATGCATAGGCTAGTGACAATGAACAACAAATCAACAAAAAATGTATTGTTAATACTAACATCTAGACAACAATTCTGATGATTTCTTGTCAGAAGTTTTGGTGCAGTGATCCATGAATCTAATTGACTTCATATTCAGGGATGCAAAGTCATGGAGAGTGAAAAAGGTGACGGATACCAGGGCATCAAACGACTAAGAAATCATCCTATTTTGGAATGAAAAGTTGGCTGTACCTAATAGTCTAGCAGAAAGGGCCCTCAGATTTTGAGATACCCCTACCCGAGGTAGAACAAATGCCAACAATGTTTTTTCTTATCTTTAGGGTCTCCCATTAATGAAATTGATTCTTGGCAAATTTTATTTTTTGGGAAAAAATGTTTTTTTGGCTGTTCTTTAGAACTACCCCAATCCCTGAAAAAGAGCCAAATTAGGCCAGTCCGAATAGGGTAAAGGTGACAAAAAAGCTCATACCTTGAGAATGCTCACTCTTTTCCTCATCAGATTTGCTGAGGTATGAACCAGGTGGCTGCCCTACATCACCAAATAGTCAGAAAATGATTTACCTAAAAAGATCATGAATTATAGTCCTGTAAATATAGCTTTAGTTTAGGCGGAAATTGTACTTTGTGGTGATAGGAACAGGACTCCATCACTTTTCTCTCATTTATCAGAAAAACAGAAATCCCTGAAAAATATACCATTACTGAATTGTCTAGGGTGCTATTGAACACTAACCAGTAGTTGTATGGAGATATCTGGTACCGTTCTATTGCAAATGAGATTTCTTTAGACATAGCCCTGCCTTTTCTCTGAAACAGTCAAAATTCCGAATGGGGGGATAAGTGGTATACTTCTAATAATAATAATTTTATTTGATGACACCTTTCAAAACACCCAAGGTCATTGTGCAGTGCGTAAGAGACATAACATTCTAAAAGATCATACATAAAAACAACAGGCATGGCAAACACCAGCATCATTAAAATACGACGAGCACAGATATAAGAAAAGACAGGAGATAAACACGGCAGGCGAATAACAGATTAAGTGCTGTATATGATTAAAGTGAGTAGGCCAATTTGTACAGGTGGGTTTTGAGGTGGGATTTGAATGTGGTGATGAAGTCAGACTGTTGGATGTGTGGGGGCAAGGAGTTCCAGAGTCTGGGTGCAGAGCAGCTGAAGGCCCTAGCACCCATGGTACTGAGGCGAGAGGTGGGGACGGTCAGGAGGCCAGCTGAGGAAGAGCGTAGGGAGCGGGAAGGGGTGTATTCCTGGAGGTCAGAGAGATGGGTGGGTGCTAGGTTGTGTAGGGCTTTGTAAGTGAGCAGAAGGTTTTTAAAGTCAATCCGGTAGTGAATGGGAAGCCAGTGGAGTTGAATGAGAACAGGGTGGTCAGATGATTTAGTGCGGGTGATGATCCAGGCATTTGGAGTCTGTTGAGCAATTTGGTGGGTAGGCCAGAGAGAAGAGAGTTGCAGTAATCAATCTGGGATGTAAGAAATGTGTGGATGAGGACTTTGGTGCTGTATTGGGACAGGGATGGGCGGAGTCTGGAGATGTTGCAGATGTGGAAGAAAGCAGAGCGGGTGATGTTTTTTATGTGGGGTGCAAAGGAAAGGGTGCTGTCCAGAATGACACTGAGGCTGTTGACTTGGGTGGAGAAGGGAACAGGGAAGCTGTCAATGATGATGTTTGGGGTGGTGGTGTTATGAGCTTTTGAGAGGGTGTTTTTGGAGCCGATGAGCAAGGCCTCGGTTTTACTGGCGTTTAACTTCAGGAAGTTCCTGCTCATCCAGCTCCTGATGTCCTGGAGGCAGGCAGTGAGGGAGGTGGGAGGAAGAGTGGTGGTGGGTTTGGTGGAGATATAGACCTGGGTATCATCGGAGTAGCAGTGAAACCGGACACCATGGTGTCGGAGGATTTTACCCAGGGGGAGGAGGTAGGTGATGAATAGGAGTCGACCCAATACTGACCCCTGGGTCAAACGGCAGAACACCCGGACGTGTGGTTCCCTAGTTGGACAAACTGTTGTCTGTCGGTGAGGTAGGATGCAAACCAGGGAGTTGCAACACCAGTGATTCCAATGTTCGCCAGGTGCTCCAGAAGTAGCGGGTGGGAGATGGTATCGAAAGCAGTGGAGAGGTCAAGGAGGATGAGGATGGTGAGGAGTCCAGAGTCAGCTGCACGGAGGAGGTCGTTAGTTATTTTTACCAGGGCTGTTTAACACGTTAAGTGCCAGAGCCGAGATAATTCGTCTTACATAATCCAACGCTTGAGTGCCAGAGCCGAAATAACTCGTCTTACATAAACATTTTTTTTTTTTGACGGTGGGACATCAATCAACAACTTTTACATCTTCGAGATCACTATTGGAGCAAGAGAATGTGTATAATCTATTTTACCGACCCACTAAGTGTTGACAGTGCTCCCCCAGACGAGCGAAATCAAAGAAAAAACTGCCGCTGGAGCAAGCCATTCAAGGAAATGGCGAGGCGATTTTACAGTAATCCATTCCTTGCCCGAGAGCGGCCGCGGCGCGCAGGCAGCAGCACACAGAGAGCGGAGAGCGATTTGCAAAATAGATTATAGGTGAAACACACTTTGAAACACCTCAGAAAGGCCAGAATCAACATCTGCCCATTGCCCACGCATTCCCCGGCCCATCTTGACTCGCACAAGGAGCGTCCGCACGCAGGCAAGCAGGCAGGCAGGCAGGCAGGCAGGCAGCAGCAACGCGCTTCTGACACGCCCGCTGTAGAGCCAGGAGGAAGGAGGAGAAGACACACGGAGGGAGGAGTTTGAATGAGAGGGGTGTTTCCTGTTGTTATGGAGGAAATTACTGTTCAAAACTATTGTTTAGAATGTCTGACGGTCTTACTGATGCCAAAAATGAATGGTTAAAGTGACTGTTCTATCGAATTCACAAAAAGCCATTTATCTCTGAATAAATTTCCAGACGCTGAAACCATGCTGTACTCAACGGCTAATATCTACATAACTACTAACTCTGCAAACTAACTCTTTTAGACAGAGAAAGCACACATTCTATTAGTTATTTTTAGATGATTGGTGTTCATGAATTCTTAACAGAAAATAATCCTCGGCTCTTGTAAAATGAGCCAGAATCCTCAAAAAAAAACCTGGCACAACTTACCTACAGGATGAAAAAATGGCTGGCACTCAATGTGTTAAATGGTTTGTGGAGGTTGTTTAAGTCGAGGTGGGACTGGAGTTGGGCGGCAACCACCCTCTCAAGAGTTTTGGAGATGAAGGGGAGGTTGGAGTTGGGACAGTAGTGGTTCAGGTCAGATGGGTACTGTGGCCCATAAGTTAAGAATGCCCACTCTGATGGTCATCATATTTGGAGAGGGAAATACCAGGTGGCTGAACTACATCACCAAATAATCAGAATGTGGGTAACCCAATAAATAAAGTTTATCAAAATTACAAGCCTCTAAAACATAGAAATACAAGGTGTAAATATTGGAAGTTTGCTGGAAACTGGAACATTAATCCAAACTATAATAAATCAGTAGTATCTCCTGTCTTGACATGATGAAATAATACAAGTATAATAGTAATAATAATACATTTGTTTTATGGTAGCCCCAAATCTCAGTGCTTCATTTCATTTCATAAACAAAAACAGGAGAACAGACTAGAAAACAAAATAACCAAGGCAAAAATAAAACAACAGAGGAATAAAAAGTGACTGCTCGTTTGACCTGGTATATGGACACTTGTTTCACAGCCAAAGTCCAAATATCCAAATATGAAATACAGTATCAGCCCTTTGTTGAACGTATTATGACCCTACCAGATTATTGTGCCAGTGTTTGGGAGTCTGGGGCACATTCACAAGCTTATACTCTGCAATTCTCTGCAGACTGCAATTGTTAGGCTTGCAAAAGACTGATGCAAACAAAACTGTGTAAATATTGTTCAGTCTGTAGGCAGCCTGTCTATCAGGAGACAATCATGTTTAATATATCCTTAGTATCATTGTCCATTGACCATTTGCCAAATTAAGCTATCACAATGTTAAATGTTTTCCTCTTCTGTGTATCATATTGTAACCTTTTTCCCAAGTATTTGGATCTTTCATTGTTGCTGCGCGTACATAAGATGTGTTTCAGTGAGAGGTCAAGTATATAGATACTAGAATGTCAAATGTCAGGTTCCTCAGAGACGTTTGGGGACACATTTTGACATTCTACACACCAGGTACAGAACTCCGTACAGGGGAGGCCAACAGAGAGGCACTGGCCCTTTCCACTCTCTCCACAGTTTGGATCTTTGCAATACAAGTAAGTAATGTCTCTCACTTCTGTAGGTGCTGGGGGTTTCTTAAATAGGACTGGTTTAATGGCTCCATCTCTGACAATCCATCCCTTGCCGATAGGACTCCATAAAAGGGGTTTGGGCATGTGACTGTGACACCATATCGCTGTCTGATACAGTACATTGCTCTTTGCACATGTTGTGCAAATTCATCCTCTGTTGGTGGCAGGTTTGCAGAGGCTGCATATGTTGTTGATGCAATTATGAACCTCAGTTCATCCAAGTTTGTGCACATCAGTCCATTTTCCTTTTTATTTTTTCCGTAAAGCAGAAGCGCAAATTATCTTGCGACTGGCAAAGACTCTTCCAAGCTGGAAGAGTCCAAAATGGGCCAGATCTTTGAGCTCACTGAGATGGGTCTTGAGTTTGGTGAATGCTGTTGTCTTTCCTATTCTGTACAAACTACTTGTTGTGTCACAGTCAGTGAGTGCATGACATGCTGGTAGACAGCAAGAGCAATGTATCAGACAGTGATATGGTGTCACAGTCACATGTCCAAACCCCTGTTATGGAGTCCTATCATCAAGGGATGGATTGTCAGAGATGGAGCCATTTGACCAGCTCTATTTAGGAAACCCCCAGCACCTACAGAAGTGAGAGACATTACTTACTTGTATTGCAAAGATGCAAACTGTGGAGAGAGTGGAAAGGGCCAGTGCCTCTCTGTTGCCCTTCCAACATCTTATATACGCGCAGCAACAATGCAAGATCCAAATACTTTGGAAAAAGGTTACAATATGATACACAGAAGAGGGAAGAATGTAACATTGTGATAGCTTAATCTGACAAATGGACAATGATACTAAGGATACAGTATATTAAACATGATCGTCTCCAGATAGAGAGGCTGCCTCCAGACTGAACAATATTTAGACAGTTTTGTTTGCATCACTCTTTTGCAATCCTTACAATTGCAGTCCATGGAGGATAAGGTTGTGAATGTGCCCCAGACTCCCAAACACTGGCACAATAATCTGGTTGGGTCATAATACGCAACAAAGGCCTGATACTTTGGCTGTGAAAAAAGTGTCCATATACCTGGACAAAAAAGCAGTCACTTTTTATTTCTCTGTTCTGTTTTATTTTTGCCTTGGTTATTTTGTTTTCTAATCCGTTTTTCTAGTCTGTTTTTGTGATTGTGTATTATGATTACTATTATACTTGGATTAATGTTCCAGTTTCAATAAAACTTCCAATATTTACACCTTGTATTTCTATGTTTTATGGTAAATGGTAAATGGCCTGCATTTATATAGTGCTTTACAATCAGTAGGTACATTCACCCATTCATACACCGATGGCGGCAGGCTGCCACGCAGGGTGCTGGCACACCATCCGGAGCAATTGGGGTTCAGTATCTTGCCCAAGGACACTTCGACAGGCAGGAGGAGGTGGAAATCGAACCACCGACCTCTTTTATCCAAAGCGATTAGTGGACGACCTGCTCTACCTCCTGAGCTACAGCCGCTCCAGGTGGTTTGTAATTTAGATCAACTTTATTTTATTGGTTTACCCACATTCTGACTATTTGGTGATGTAGTTCAGCCACCTGGTATTTCCCTCTCCAAATATGATGACCATCAGAGTGAGCATTCTTAACCTATAGGCTATTATGCCACTTCACTTAGTTATCCCCCATTCAGAATGACCTAATTTGACAGCTTCAGAGAAGAGGTAGTAGGTCTATGTCTAAAGAAATCTCATTTGCAATAGAACTGTACCAGATATCTCCATGCAACTACTGGTCAGGGTTCAATAGCACCCTAGACAATTCAGTAATGGTATATTTTCCAGGGATTTCTGTTTTACTGATAAATGAGAGAAAAGTGATGGAGTCCTATGTTCCTATCACCACAAAGTACAATTTCCGCCTAAACTAAAGCTATATTTACAGGACTATAATTCATGATCTTTTTAGGTAAATCATTTTCTGACTATTTGGTGATGTAGGGCAGCCACCTGGTTCATACCTCAGCAAGTCTGGTGAGGAAAAGAGTGAGCATTCTCAAGTTATGGGCTTTTTTGTCACCTTTACCCTATTCGGACTGGCCTAATTTGGCTCTTTTTCAGGGATTGGGGTAGTTCTAAAGAACAACCAAAAAAACATTTTTTCCCCAATTTTTTTTTTTGCCAAGAATCAATTTCATTAATGGGAGACCCTAAAGATAAGAAAAATCATTGTTGTCATCTACCTCGGGTAGGGGTATCTCGAAAACTAAAGCCTTTTTTGAGGACTTGCTGCTAGACTATAAAGGTGACTAGTTTGCAGCCTGCTTATTGTGACTAGCTTTTCGGATGTTAGGTAGTAGGCTAAAGATCTGAAGGTTTAGTATCAACCTAAAAGCTAACATCTCCCCACTGTCATAACGAGATGGGTCCATGCTAACGTTATATCAATTCGAGAAAAACTAGTTAGAAATGGCCAATTCTATTCACAGATCGTAGTGTATGCTAGCTAGCTAGCGCTAAGCTAACACTGATTCAATGTCACCATATGTTTGAACCAAATGCTGTACAACACAAACAAGTTGCAAACCATTAATACTTACGCTCACACGTATAGTGATGCAACTGCTGCTATCATGTTGTTTTGTTTGTTGCTCTGGTCACAAGGCTCTTTTCGGGGAGGAAGACTAGAGCCGTATGACAACGTAACGAACTCTGATAGGTCAATGACGTCACTCCTCCAGTATCTTGGCGTGCTATTGGTTCTACCGGCCAGTAGATCGCAGCATTTGCCTGCAAATGTAACATACTTTAAACTCTGGTTTTGCAAAGGCTCGTAGAATTTTCGAGTGGCAACAAACGGAATCTGATTAACTCATTCACTGCCAACAACGTATGAACACGTTTTCAGAATCCAGCTGTTCCCTGCCAACAACGTGTTTACACGTTTTTGGCATCGATTTTTTTTTTTTGACGGTGGGTTGTGCATCTAAGCCTTTTACATCTCTTATATAATTATTGGAGCCACCGAACGTTTACAACCCATTCCACCGACCCACTAAGTGGCAACAGTGCTCTCCTGGCTAGAGAAAGAAAGCATTTTTTTAACTTGTCAAGCCATTCTCAGCCCAGCCATTCTCCTTTTCGCGCTGATTGCTGGCGATGCGGGATTGCAAATTTACATAATAGATTCAGCCGATCTACTATGATCGGGTGATAGATTACAGTTGGAGGAACACACTTTGAAACACGCAGCATAAATATGACCAGAATCGCAAAAACTTCTCTCAACCAAAACTCCAAACGAGCGAGTCCTTCCCGACTTCCTCAAACAGCGGCTGTGCAGACAGGCACAGGAGAGCAGCAAAGCACTGACTGGTGACAAGCTTGTCCGCCCACGGAGGGCGGAGTTGAAGCAACTCGAGAGGGAGGGAGAGAGAGAGAGAGAGAGAGAGAGAGAGAGAGAGAGAGGGAGGGAGAGCGAGAGGGAGGGAGAGAGAGAGAGAGAGCGAGAGGGGGAGGGAGAGAGAGAGAGAGAGAGCCAAAAATGAATGGTTAAAGTGACAGTTCCATCCAATTTCACAAAAAGCCGTTTATCTCTGAATATTCTTTTTCACGCTAAAACCATGCTGTATTCAACTGCTAATGCTTACATAACTACTAACTCTACAAACTAACTCTTTTAGACAGAGAAAGTACACATTCTATTAGTACTTTTGAGATATTGTATGTTCACAAACTCCAAGCTGAAACGAATCCTCGGCTCTTATAAAATGAGCCATAATCCTCAAAAAACGGCTTGGCAGAAGCTACCTACAGCAAAAAAAAACGTCTGGCAGTCAATGTGTTAAGATGAAAATAATATTCGCAACTTTAGAGGGCTGGGTTCTCCCTCGATGAGGATCATTGCTTTCAATAACTAAAGCAGATATGCCGTCTGGGCCCATCGCCTAAAAGTATGAAATCACTTCCTACAGTCATTCCTCTCCCTCCCCTGCCACAAGATGGAGCCACAGGAGAGGCGAATTAGAGTTCCAGAATTTGCAAGGATTTTCTACTCACATGTCGCCAATCAATCAAAAATTCACAGGGCCCGCCCTCTCTCTCCCATGATTGTGACCTCAACCTAGCTTGTTGTGAACGTGACTGCCAGCCTACAGTCAAGGCTGCCAGCTCGCACTCGCTGCTCCGGCGGCCATGTCGTCAAAAAAGAAGTGCATTGTACCCGGTTGTATTCAACCACCAAACTCATCACTGCACAGCTTTCCTCAAGAGAAATATCTTGTGGATAAATGGATGGATAAATTAGTACTGGAGAAAGGATCCATTCCAACGATACGGGACCCTTCCCACAGCATTGAGACGGTGAGTTTATTGACGCAATACTGTAATATAATTTCGTTTTTGCTAACAGTTGGCCATGACATTGTTATGTGTGCTTTTGTTTGTGTTTCTCCTCGTTGCAAGCAGTGAGGAGATAGTGCTGAAAATGGCTATTATATGTGCATGGCGTGCTCTAACTGTAATGCAGCTCCAAAGCAAACACTTTGTGGTAGTGTCGCCTAACGTAACTTTGTCTGTAGGCTAATATTGTTAGAATCGGGCCACTTGCAGGATTATGATAGCTCTGGGAGTATGAAGGCAGCGCCAGCTGAGCTAACGTTCATTTAGCCACAGGCCTACTGTAGTATAAACTGCTCTTCAATATAACTAACGCTAGCCGTTATGAATCTCTTCAATATAACTAGCTGATATTGAAATAACTAATGCTATAGTTTTGTAAACAGTTGTTGTCGCAACCATAAACATGAATCTCTGGAGGTTATCATGTCCTATTTTCCTTGAGACAGTTGGAGACATTTAGAATACATGGTAATTATTGAGGCTGTAGTTTGCAGGTAATGTAGTTTTAGATTGCAGAGATTGAGCCAACTTTCCCCTTTTGTGTCTCTCTAGTAGGCTACAGTCTGACTTCCCCACCTACCAAGAGAGACCATCCAGGATCCTGCCGTCTGCTTAGCCGACTTTCAGTAGCCTACGGTATGTTTACCAACACATTTTTATTGTACACACAAAACTTTGTAAATATGACAATTCAATAAATATAGAAATGTTATTATAAAATAATCTGTACATGAAAATCGCTAATTTGCTACATAATGATGTACACTCTTCTGTAATGGAACCGTTTTCCCCCCATTCAGTCATGTCTCCTGAAGCATCATCAGCGTCGAAGAGTGCAGCACCCAGCACACACCTGCAACCGAGAAATCCTCCAGCTACCTAGCTGACAAAATATCTGTCTGTAGACATTGAGAATAGAGTACACATACTGTCAAATATATTTCATATATTTTTGTAATACTTAGTCTCATATAATTTATGTGATTGATAGCCTACAGCACCACTTTACTGCTACAGTGGAACATTCCTGTGATTTTGCAGCATAGCATGGTCCTGCACAAGCATTTTGTGTGTATTTTCTATAATAAAATAATTAGATTATGTAAGAAGTCAGTGTTACTGTTTATCTACTTGGCTGGCTTAGCCAGTGACTCATAGGAATAGACTACGTGACAACCAGGAAAGACTGGTGACTACTGGAGAGTCAGTTGACAGCCGGAACAGGGACGGCACCCGGGTAGCAGTATGGGTTAGCTCCCCAGCCTGCGTCTTCCGTGAGGAAGAAGCCCAACAACCCACGAGAGGCCTTTTAGGAGGGCCATTCAATCCTCAAGTGGAGACTGCAGTGCCACCAAGTACTGCTACTGCATGGTATCCACCAAGATACCATCACCTCGGAATGAGATGTTTGGAGCGGGGGAGTCTGGTGCAGCGCACAGGTCGTAGACCTGGTGAGACGAGGGAGGAGCCCGGCCGGGTGGCAACCCACAGAGCCCGGTCCCTCTACGTACCAGAGCCCTCTCCCTCCACCGGTCCCGGCAGAGTAGTTCCGGAGCAGCGGATTGAGTGGCCCTGACCCTTCCTGGAGGGCTGACCGTGGGTAGCTACTGGGACGTAAATTGGGGCTTGGCCAGCCCCGGCTGGGTCACCTGGGCGAGGGTGTATGATGTTGCGAGACCCGAAACATCCTATGACCCCAGGGTACATCACTGAGGATACGTCCCAGTTATGCATCCATGCAATGTTTTTTCTTTATTAGTTAGCCTGGCTTAGCCAGTGACTCATAGGAATAGACTACGTGACAACCAGGAAAGACTGGTGACTACTGGAGAGTCAGTTGACAGCCGGAACAGGGACGGCACCCGGGTAGCAGTATGGGTTAGCTCCCCAGCCTGCGTCTTCCGTGAGGAAGAAGCCCAACAACCCACGAGAGGCCTTTTAGGAGGGCCATTCAATCCGCAAGTGGAGACTGCAGTGCCACCAAGTACTGCTACTGCATGGTATCCACCAAGATACCATCACCTCGGAATGAGATGTTTGGAGCGGGGGAGTCTGGTGCAGCGCACAGGTCGTAGACCTGGTGAGACGAGGGAGGAGCCCGGCCGGGTGGCAACCCACAGAGCCCGGTCCCTCTACGTACCAGAGCCCTCTCCCTCCACCGGTCCCGGCAGAGTATTTCCGGAGCAGCGGATTGAGTGGCCCTGACCCTTCCTGGAGGGCTGACCGTGGGTAGCTACTGGGACGTAAATTGGGGCTTGGCCAGCCCCGGCTGGGTCACCTGGGCGAGGGTGTATGATGTTGCGAGACCCGAAACATCCTATGACCCCAGGGTACATCACTGAGGATACGTCCCAGTTATGCATCCATGTGTAGCGGGTGGTACCTGCGGCTTGCCGTACACACCTTGAATGCAGCTGGGGAGGCGTATATAATAGGGGAGGTGTGTCTTGTATTAGACTCTTCCGGGCAGGACAGAGGAAAAGTTTGGCGTGTTCCCAAGTTAAGCTGGAGTGTCTGTTCAGTCGGTAAGCGATTTAAGGGTGTTACTTTATAAGTAATGGGAAGAGAATCATTGTTTCTTTCTGACAGTACGACTTCTTGTTTTAGACTCTCTTGCGGGTGGGAAGACAACGCGCCGTGTCCTCGTTTGAGCGTTGAGTGTTGACCATTTGGTAAGAGATGAATGCTTTTACTCAGTAATCTGAAGGGAATTATTGTTTCTTTCTGATAGTGCAACTTCTGCGTTTTACTGTGCCTTTCAGTGCGATACTGCAGCGTGTTAGTGGTGGGCTTTCAGCTGCCGGGAGTAACGTTATACCGGGCGAGGGAAAGCACATGCTGACGCAGCAGGTATTTCATACAGTAGTAGTTTATTTTCTTATATGTTTTACAGTGTTTGCTATATGTTTTAGTCTGAGAAATAAAGCAATAGTTTTAAATCTAGGTGCAAATGTTTATTAATTGTGATATTAATTGTGACATTGTTTGTGTGTTGCAGTGATTGCAGGAGGGTCTTTCACTGTTCTTGCTGACTTTAATTTGTTTATTTGTTTATTTGGGGATTCAATTAGTCCGCCTGGGCCATGTTACATGACCCATAAGACGAAAAGAGTTGGGAGTTCGTCTTGGAAAGGCGGGCTAATCTTTTTATATTTTGTTTGTTTGTTTATTTGTTCCTGTGTGCACATTCTCCCAGTTAAACAGGGCCCTTGTATATCATTAGACTGAGAACCTAGGAGTGCCTCACCTGTTTGCTCATACTTGCATGTGATTTGGATCGTACCACTGTGAGACGTTGTAGTGCTGTGTATTCCCAAGTGTGGATCTTATCACGTGTGTCGTGTGTTCCAGTGTGTATTACTTCACTGGTAGCTTAAACTTTCTCAGTCCTAATGGAATATAGAAGAGTACATAATGACTCAGGAGAACTGTGCTCTTAGATCTGTTTCTTTGTCTTGTCCCTAAGTGTGAAATAAACCCTGGCATTGCATTTTGATAATTAACACTTGTTGGATCATTTATTGGGATTGGGCTCTCATCCACCATACCTGGCCTTCAGTAAGCATTCAGTGCAGAGGCATAGCGGGTGTAACATTTGGCGTTGTCGACTGGATTGCCCTCCAAAATAGTTATTTTTTTTTGCATGCCAGGGTATATTGTATGAGGGACTTGTAAGGATTTTTTTTTTCCCCTCCTTTTTCCTCAATTTTTGTTTTTTGTTTTGTGTCAGCAAGAACAGTGGTGGACCAGTACACCAGTGTGGAACCGGTGCCGGCCCAAACTGCTTCTGTGGTCTGAGTCACCGTGGGGCCATGGACACGGAGGCCATGGCAGAGCGTATATCTGAACTAGAGAATGAACTACGCAGTCTGAAAAGTGCATCATCAGAGGCTGATGGGAGTTCTGCTGGGGGTGGACCAGAAATGACTGTGAGAAACAACCCGGTGGTCTATGTCCAGGAGGACCGTAAGGCTCCCAAATTCTCTGGGAAATTGGACAGATCAGATGCACTGACGGTGGATGAGTGGATCGAGGAGATGAGAGACTTTGTACAAACTAGAGCCAAAACGGAGCGAGAGCAAGCCCAGATTGTTTTTAACCATCTTGAGGGTGCTGCACGTACAGAGATAAAGTTCCTGCCTACGGATCAGAGGGAGTGTGTTGAGGGAATATTTTATGGTCTTAAGGAGGTTTACGGCTGTTCACACTCCCATATCTCATTACAACGTCGATTCTTCAACCGTAAACAACAAGAAGGAGAATCACTGCTTGATTATTCCCATGCATTGATGGCGCTTGTGGACCAAATTGTAAAAACAGATGGGCGAGCTAATGCAAAAGCACAGAAAGATTTGCGTGATCAATTTTGTGATGGTATTAGAGACCAAGCCCTGGGAGTTAGATTAAGGGACTTGGTACGTAATAATCCACGCTGGAGCATTCGTGAGGTCAGGAGTGAAGCTACGAGGTGGATGGCACAATGCGATGCTCAACCCTTTAGACAGAGATATAGCCAGCCTCCTCCAGTGTCTAATGAAGCCCAAGTGTCCTGTGAAAGTGTTGACACAAGCTCATCTGGTTACGCAGAACTAACAGCTTTGATAAAGGCTCAACAGAGCCAGTTAGATTTAGTTATCAAGGCACTAGCCCCTCCTAAGTTGGCTAACCGTGGTAACCGGTATATGCAGCCCAGAAGAACTCCAGATGGGAAACCAATTTGTTTTAGGTGTAACCAAGCAGGCCATATTGCACGATTTTGTTCTGTTTCAGCCTTGAGTGAGGGAGCCCCAGAGAGGGAGGTGGAGAACAGTGCAAACACCCAGGTGCCCAAGCCGCCGGAAAACTAGAGCCCACCAGTATGCAGAGCCACACACTGGAGGGGGGCTTACTAGGCTCTAACTGTAATGGCCACTCAGACATCAGTCATCTAGTGGGTGAGTGCCCTGAGGGGGAGGTTGACATGGGTGGGGTTACTGTGCCATGTCTGTTGGATACGGGTTCTATGGTGACCACTGTTACTGAGAGTTTTTTTAAAGCTAATTTTTCTCATCTTACAGACGACGACCTCAAAGACTGTGGGTGGCTGGGTCTGAAGGCAGCTAATGGGTTGAGAATTCCCTATGAAGGCTATATTGAGTTGGAGGTTACATTACTAGGGGTGCGCATACCACGTAGAGGAGTGTTGGTGGTTAAAGATCCTGCTGATAACTACATGAAGCAAAAGAAAGCAGTAACTCCGGGGGTTTTGGGAATGAATGTATTTAATTCTTTGTATCATGAACTGTACAAACAATACGGTGATGACCTCTTTGAAGCCCCAACTTTGAAATCAGCACCACCAGGGTGGCGGCGAGCGCTGAGATATTGCCAGATGATGGAGGCCATGGCTAACTCTCCTGAAGCTCATCGCGTCAGAGTGCAGGGTAAGAAGCCTTTCTGCATTCCAGATGGAACAGTCATTCAAATCCCTGTTACATGCCCAAAAATACCCATACAAGAGCAGATTGAGTTCTTAGTTGAACCCCTTGAACCAGAGGAGGGTTGTCTCCCAGAGGGACTCCTGGTTTCACCCTCGTTAGTACAAGGAGAGAGGGGGAAGGCTTATGTTCCTGTTACCAACGTGGGAACAAGTGATGTTTGGTTACTGCCCCGCCGTGTCATAGCCACAGTACAAACTGTTAACATGTTGGTTGAAAGTGACCCCCAGATAGAGTTCTCTGTAGATTCACAGGGTTGTACAGCTTATGTTTCTGCGATAGAGGCAATTAAATCTAGTACAACTTGTGATTTCAACCCTCCTGAATTTGCAAACCTAGATGAAGAGGACAAGCAACAAGCAAGGGCGTTGCTAGATAAATATAGTAATGTGTTTGCTAAGAGTGATATGGATGTTGGTTGTACTAACCTGATTACCCACGAAATCCCTCTGGAGGATGAAACACCTGTACGTCAACCTTACCGTCGTATCCCCCCCTCCCAATATGAACTGGCCCGAAATCATGTTAAACAGCTTTTGGAGAGTCAGATCATCAGAGAGAGCAGTAGTCCTTACTCATCCCCCATCGTTCTGGTTCAAAAAAAGGACGGGGGCTTACGTATGTGTGTAGACTATCGGCAGCTCAATGCAAAAACTAGGAAAGATGCTTTTCCTCTGCCAAGGATAGAGGAGTCCCTAGATGCTTTGTCGGGGGCCAAGTGGTTCTCAACTTTAGATTTGGCAAGTGGTTACAGTCAGGTGGGAATGGCCGAAAAGGATAAAGCTAAAACTGCATTTTGTACTCCATTTGGGTTATTTGAGTTTAACCGAATGCCCTTTGGCTTATGTAACGCCCCCAGCACATTTCAACGACTCATGGAGCGTATGTTTGGAGATTGCCGAAACCAGTCTGTGTTGTTGTATTTAGATGATGTAATAGTGTATTCCTCCTCCATACAGAAACATCTGGAGCGGTTGGGAGAGGTGTTGTCCCGGTTAGATAAACAAGGTTTGAAGTGAAGCTTTCCAAGTGTCAGTTTTTTCAGGAACGGGTGAAGTATTTGGGCCATGTGGTGTCTTCTGAGGGGGTTTCCACAGACCCAGACAAAGTGGCTGCTGTACGGGACTGGAAAGAGCCCACCAATTTAGCAGAGCTTCGCTCATTTCTTGGGTTTGCAAGTTACTATAGGAGGTTTATTGCTGGGTTTGCGAGTATAGCAGCACCCCTCAATCGGCTAGTAGCACGGCTTCTCCCTCCTCGTAGAAAGGGTAAAACACCCCGAAAGCCCTTGGCTGCAGCGTGGGATGTAGGGTGTGCAGAGAGATTTCATCAGCTTAGAGATGCCCTCATTTCTGCCCCTGTGCTTGCTTATGCAGACTTTCAGAAACCATTTGTGTTGGAGGTGGACGCGAGTCATGGAGGATTGGGAGCAGTCCTTTCACAAGAACACGGGGGTAAGTTGCGGCCCGTTGCTTTTGCTAGTCGAGGTCTCAAACCCACGGAACGCAACATGGAGAATTATAGCTCTATGAAGCTAGAGTTCCTGGCCCTTAAGTGGGCTGTGACCGAAAAGTTTAGGGAATATTTATTGGGTAACCTCTGTACTGTGTTCACTGATAACAACCCACTGTGTTATTTGAAAACCGCCAAGCTAGGAGCTATAGAGCAGAGGTGGGCTTCTCAGTTGGCTTCATTCCACCTCCTTCTCAAATATCGCCCAGGGTCTAAGAATGCAAATGCTGATGCCCTGTCACGTCAGTACTCACCACAAGGGGAAGTAGAGGGGACAGTGTCGGACGTGGCAGCTGAACAGTCAGAAACGGTCACTAGCGTTCAGGATGAAATTAGCGCTTTGCCTGGGTGCTCAGTTGCTGACCTGCTGATTTTGCAGGAGAAGGACCCCGTTATTGGGCCTTTTTTCAATTACTGGAAGGAAGCCAGGATGCCAGGGCCACAAGAGAGACACAGTCTCAGTAAGGGGGTAAGAGAGCTGGTTCGGCAATGGGGGCGAATTGAGGAGAGGGAGTCTGTGCTATACCGCTGTATTTATTTGCCTGAGGGAGGTAACAAGGTCTACCAGCTTCTATTGCCGCGGTGCCTACAAAAAAACATTCTTTGTGAATTGCATGACCGGCATGGACATCAGGGAGTGGAGCGGACATGGCAGCTGGTTCGGGCACGGTGTTACTGGCCAAATATGTTTAAAGATGTAGAGAGATGGTGCCGGGAGTGTGAAAGATGCGCTTTGTCTAAAGCCGTTTTGCCAAAAGTTAAACCTTTCATGGGCACTATTAACACATTGAATGCCAGCCATGTTTTCATTCCTGTAGGTAAGTTGTGCCAGGGGTGTTTTTGACGATTCTGGCTCATTTTAGAAGAGCCGAGGATTCTTTTCTGTTAAGAATTCATGAACACCAATCATCTAAAAATAACTAATAGAATGTGTGCTTTCTCTGTCTAAAAGAGTTAGTTTGCAGAGTTAGTAGTTATGTAGATATTAGCCGTTGAGTACAGCATGGTTTCAGCGTCTGGAAATTTATTCAGAGATAAATGGCTTTTTGTGAAACAGTCACTTTAACCATTCATTTTTGGCATCAGTAAGACCGTCAGACATTCTAAACAATAGTTTTGAACAGTAATTTCCTCCATAACAACAGGAAACACCCCTCTCATTCAAACTCCTCCCTCCGTGTGTCTTCTCCTCCTTCCTCCTGGCTCTAACAGCGGGCGTGTCAGAAGCGCGTTGCTGCTGCCTGCCTGCCTGTCTGCCTGTCGGGCAAGACGAGTCTGAAATGGATTACTGTAAAATCGCGTCGCCATTTCCTTGAATGGCTTTCTCCCGCGGTGTGTGTGTGTGTGTGTGTGTGTGTGTGTGTGTGTGTGTGTGTGTGTGTGTGTGTGTGTGTGTGTGTGTGTGTGTTCGCGCGTTGCTGCGCGGCTCTGGGGGGAAGGGATCTCTGTCCGTTCTGTGTGTGTGTGTCCGGGCTTCTGACTGTAAAATCGCCAAGCCATTTCCGCGGGAGGCGGCTGCTTTTGTGGCTTTTGGGTCCCGTGGCTGTGACTTCTCTCGGTCTCTGTCGCCACTTAGTGGTCGGTAAAATAGATTACACACATGCTCTTGCTCCAAATAGTTATCTCGAAGATGTAAAAGGGGTTGATTGATGTCCCACCGTCAAAAAAACATGTAAGACGAGTTATTTCGGCTCTGGCACTCAAGCGCTGGATTATGTAAGACGAATTATTTCGGCTATGGCACTTAAGGTGTTAAAGCATCTAGGCCGCACGAGATTTTGGCTATAGATTTCACCGTTTTAGAACCGGCTAGTGATGGTAGAGAAAATGTATTGGTATTGACCGATGTTTTTTCCAAATACACCCAAGCTATCCCTACCAAGGATCAGCGAGCAAGTACAGTGGCTGAGGTTTTGGTAAAGCATTGGTTTCATCTTTTTGGTCCCCCCAGCCGAATTCATTCTGACCAGGGGCGAAATTTTGAGAGTGCGTTGATCCAGCAGCTCTGTAAGATGTATAATATTGAGAAGAGCCGCACTACTCCCTATCACCCCCAGGGTAACGGTCAATGTGAACGTTTTAATCGGACCCTTCATGATTTATTGTGCACTCTCCCCCCCGAACAGAAGCGACGGTGGCCCCGGCATCTCTCCCAAGTGACTTATGCTTATAACACCACCGTTCACCAAACAACAGGTATGACCCCATACTTCCTCATGTTTGGGCGAGAGCCTCGTTTGCCTGTGGATTTTTTAATAGGGTTGGAGGGGGAGGCCGATGGGGACTGCTCAGTGGAAGAGTGGGTGCACGACCATCAGGAGTCACTGGCAGCAGCATATAATCAGGTGCAACAAAAGCTGAGTGCTAAAAGGGCCTTGCGAGCTCAGAAAGGTGACGGTCATGACAGTGGTCCTGATATTTTACGAGGCGATCTAGTGTACACCAGGAATCATTCAGTCAGGGGTCGTAATAAGATTCAGGATTTTTGGGACCCTACCCCCTATCAAGTTGTGAGATCTCCACCTCAGCGGGGCGTAGTGTATTCAATCGCCCCTGTTGGCCAGGAAGGTGCAGTCCGACAAGTACATAGAACTGAAATAAGAGGCATTCCCAGGGGTAGTGGCGGTAACGGTGACCTTGATGGTAATCATCAGGGAATGGTAGGGAGAAGTGAAGGGGCAACTGACGAAGTAGAAGCAGATAACATTGTTGGAGAGCTTGCTTGTGATCGTGATATTGATCATGTGCCTGGTCAAGTAGATGTAGAACATAGGGATGGACCAGTTGAGGGAGGAGCTGACCCAGAAACCGGGCAAGATGCTGAGCCAGAGGTGGCTCCCCCTCGGAGATCAGTAAGGAAAACAGCTGGACAGCACTCCAATCCCTATAACTTGCCTCAGTCAGCATTGTCCAGTGATACAGGTCTCGCCGATGACGATAAGAATGACAGTGTGTTAGAAAGCTGTTAAACATTTATTTTGTTGTGCCCCCTGCTATTCCAGTGCATCGTCGGGTCGCCGATTTACTTTGAGGGGGAAGGATGTAGCGGGTGGTACCTGCGGCTTGCCGTACACACCTTGAATGCAGCTGGGGAGGCGTATATAATAGGGGAGGTGTGTCTTGTATTAGACTCTTCCGGGCAGGACAGAGGAAAAGTTTGGCGTGTTCCCAAGTTAAGCTGGAGTGTCTGTTCAGTCGGTAAGCGATTTAAGGGTGTTACTTTATAAGTAATGGGAAGAGAATCATTGTTTCTTTCTGACAGTACGACTTCTTGTTTTAGACTCTCTTGCGGGTGGGAAGACAACGCGCCGTGTCCTCGTTTGAGCGTTGAGTGTTGACCATTTGGTAAGAGATGAATGCTTTTACTCAGTAATCTGAAGCAGAGGCGGACCGTACCATTAGGCAAGTAAGGCGGTTGCCTTAGGCCCCGACCTACCAAGGGCCCCATAAAACTATGGTAAAAAATGTTTTTCGATATTATTATTTTCCTTTTACTTTGCACCATGTCTTTCTAAAAACCCATATGCTAAAATTGCATCAGAACGACAAATTCATGAATCATGGCTGTCTGTACGCCGGGGCCCCCCCCCTCAGTCCCCACTAGTTGGACTATTCCATGAATTTACTGCCGGATTGGCTCTCGCCGAGAAGAGCCTGGTGACGCGAGGTTACGGATTGGCTGGTGTGACGGGGGAAGGAGGGCCCCCGGCACGTACCAACCAATGATCACTTCACTCCGGCTCCATGTGTAGGAAGTAAACACGAACAGAACAGAATTCAAATGAATACATGAAGACAACACCAGTACCAGACAACAGTAAACATGAAAAGAACCTACCCCAGCGGTGATTCCAAAAGGAGAAAGAAGGAGGAGAAGGACAGCTTCATCGCAAAACTGCCAAAGCTAACAGCTTATTTCAAGGCTGCCGCTGCGCCTTGTGATAAGCGGGAGCAAGACGCTGCCACTGCTGCTGCTAACGTTAACGTTAACGTTAACGTTAGCGAGGACGGAGCTGCTAACGTTAGCGTTAGTGAAGAGGAGCTGGAGGAGGATATTCTACCGGCGGTAGAAGGTCCAAGTCACGCAGAAAGAGCTGCAGCAACTTGTAGTGTTAGTGTTAGTACTGCTGCTAGTGCTAGCGAAGAGGAAGAGGAGGCTGGACTGGGAACTGACACTGAAGAGGAAGTGGCTGATGACAGTGACGTCGGAGATACAGATACGGATCAACAGACTGACACTGACAACGAAGATGAAGATGAAGATGAAGATAATTTAGTTTTAGAACCTGAACCAGTGAGTAACACTTCAACTAGTATTATTGAAAATGATCCAGGACTCTGGCCTAAACAGCTGTCAGATAAAGAGCGCTGCTCAATAGTGCAGAGAGGACCAGTTCAAGTTAAAGACAGAGTATTTCCCCAAAATCAAGAAGGACGCAGATTTACAAGCAATCACTATTATATCAACATGAAAAATGGAGAAAAGATAAACAGGTCCTGGCTTGTGTATAGTGAGAAGAAGGACAGTGCTCTGTGTTTTTGTTGCCGCCTGTTTGGAAACAGAGAAAAGATAACTCAGCTAAGTGGGGATGGATTCAGTGCATGGAAAAATCTTTCAGCCGCCTTGAACATGCATGAGAAGTCTGCTGAACACATCACAAACATGGATACCTGGCGCAATCTATTCCAGAAACTACAAACAAACACAGCTATAGATCAGCAGAACCAAGATCTAATTGCTCTTGAAGCAAAGCGCTGGAGAGAGATTTTAAGAAGATTACTTGCAATTGTGAACCATCTGGCAGAGCGTAATCTTGCATTTCGTGGCCACTCGGACAAGTTGTTTGAGTCTGGCAATGGAAATTTCCTTGGGCAAGTTCAACTGATGGCTGAGTTTGACCCCGTCATGGGAGAGCATTTGAGGAGAATTCAGGCACAACAGAACCTCAGTGAGACTTATTTAAGCAAGAGTATTCAGAATGAGCTCATTTGCCTTGTGGCAAAGTGTACAACTGACGCAATTGTAGAGCGAGTAAAGAAAGCCAAATATTATGCAGTAATCATGGACTGCACTCCAGACCTCAGTCACAATGAGCAGCTATCAATGGTGCTACGAATTGTAAATTGTGAGCCCTCAAAAGGTGTCTCCATTCACGAGCACTTCCTTGGTTTTATTCTGGCACATGACACAACAGGAAAAGGGTTATGCGAGTTATTTTTACAGCACCTAGAAACCCTAGGGTTGGATCTTTCCAACTGTCGAGGCCAATCGTATGATAATGGCAGTAATATGATGGGTAAAAATCAGGGGGTCCAAAAGAGAGTGCTGGAGCTAAACGAGAAGGCGTTATGTGTTCCTTGTGGAAGTCACACGCTTAACCTTGTTGTTGGTGATGCAGCCAAGTCATCTGTGACATCCATCAGCTTCTTTGGTCTGTTACAGCGACTTTACACTCTGTTCAGCTCCTCAGTTCAGCGTTGGGCCATTCTCAAAGAACATGTGAAGAACTTTACAGTGAAAGCACTATCAACAACCAGATGGGAGTGTCGGGTTCAAGCTGTTAAAGCTGTTCGCTACCAACTGCCTGAAATGGTGAAGGCCTTGACTGCTCTAAAGGAGTATGCCACAGAGAAACGGGATGCAGATGTTGTCTCAACAGCAGGAAGCATCTGTCAGGAGATACAGAGATGGCCTTTTCTGGTAAGTACCATTGTGTGGTACAACGTGTTATACCAGATAAATAAAGTGAGCAAGATCCTGCAGAGCCCAAAAGTTTCAGTTGAGACAGTGAGGCAAGAAATCACGGCGGTGACAGAATTCCTTCAGGAATTCAGAGAAGCTGGATTCAATGCTGCCAAAACAGATGCCAGGGAGATAGCAGAGAAGCTGGAGGTGGAGATGAGCTGGCCAGAGGTGCGTCAGAAAAGAACAAAAAGACAGTTTGACTATGAAGGAAGAGAGCAAACTCAGTCAACTGCAGAAGAGCGCTTCAAAAGAGACTTTTTCATGCATCTGGTGGATACAGCCCTTGTCAAATTAAGGGAGAGATTTTCACACATGGAAACCTTCTATGAGCTGTATGGATTTCTCTACACCACGGACAGCATGAGAAGGACTGAACAGGGAGGAAAGCTGGATGAATGCTGCCACAGATTGGAGCAAAGGATGGATGATATTGATGCAGAGGACCTGAAGCTGGAGATAAAGGGTGCAGTTAGATCCTTTCCATCACATGTCTCATCACCATCTGAAATGCTTGATTATATATATAAGGAGAATATCCTTGACATTTATCCAAATTTGAGTGTAGCTCTCAGACTTCTTCTCACTCTCCCTGTGACAGTAGCTTCAGGTGAGAGAAGTTTCTCATCACTGAAACTAATTAAAACATATCTCAGGTCAACTATGTCACAGGACAGACTGTCTGCACTTGGTGTTCTCTCCATCGAGCATGAAGTCAGGAAGTCACTGGACATGGAATCAGTGATAGCCAGATTTGCTGATGCCAAGGCTCGCAAAGTCAGATTCTAGTGAAGAATGAATGAAGATTTATTTTTTTATTTTTTTTATTTAACCTTTATTTTTGGAGAATGAACAAAGATAATATGAAGATTACAAGTGATAAAGATATGATTATGAGAGAGGATGAGCCAAAGCCAAAGATAAAGATAAAGATACAGTAAAAGGTAAACATTTTTAACAGTATTTTGTTTGTTTTTGTGTCTCCACACAATTGACCTCTTATTGTCTTGTGTGTCACTTTAGTAACACAAGATAGACGACCATGCTCAATTCAACTATCAGAGAACCTGCTTGAAATCCAAGGTAAATGATGACAATAAAGTACTTACCCTACAGAGATCATATTGTTTATGAAAATAAGATTTCACAGTGGGTGCATTTGTTGAACAGAATATGTTTTGTTGTGTTGTTTTTACAGGACATCATGGTGTGGTGAAGACTGTACTGGTGAAGAGAGGAGAAGAAGAAGTTACAGGTAGGTCTTTCTTAGATAAATAAGGATTTAAAAAGGGGGAGAACAATGGATGCAGAGGGTCATGCCCATTGAATCTGAGGGGGGATGTAACTTCAAACAGCCTCTAAATATGGCAAAAATACGTCCAAAAAAGGTCAAATTTTTTTCCGGCGGCGCCCCTTCGGGGCGCCACCGGAAAGGGCCCCAATTTTTTTCCGGCGGTGCCCCTTCGGGGAGCCCCTTCGAGGAGCCCCTGCTCCTCGAGGAGCCCCTGCCGGCGGTGCCCCTTCGAGGAGCCCCTGCCGGCGGCGCCCCTTCGGGGCGCCACCGGTAGGGGCCCCCTTCATGGCTCCGCCTTAGGCCCCCAAATGGCTAGGTCCGCCACTGATCTGAAGGGAATTATTGTTTCTTTCTGATAGTGCAACTTCTGCGTTTTACTGTGCCTTTCAGTGCGATACTGCAGCGTGTTAGTGGTGGGCTTTCAGCTGCCGGGAGTAACGTTATACCGGGCGAGGGAAAGCACATGCTGACGCAGCAGGTATTTCATACAGTAGTAGTTTATTTTCTTATATGTTTTACAGTGTTTGCTATATGTTTTAGTCTGAGAAATAAAGCAATAGTTTTAAATCTAGGTGCAAATGTTTATTAATTGTGATATTAATTGTGACATTGTTTGTGTGTTGCAGTGATTGCAGGAGGGTCTTTCACTGTTCTTGCTGACTTTAATTTGTTTATTTGTTTATTTGGGGATTCAATTAGTCCGCCTGGGCCATGTTACATGACCCATAAGACGAAAAGAGTTGGGAGTTCGTCTTGGAAAGGCGGGCTAATCTTTTTATATTTTGTTTGTTTGTTTATTTGTTCCTGTGTGCACATTCTCCCAGTTAAACAGGGCCCTTGTATATCATTAGACTGAGAACCTAGGAGTGCCTCACCTGTTTGCTCATACTTGCATGTGATTTGGATCGTACCACTGTGAGACGTTGTAGTGCTGTGTATTCCCAAGTGTGGATCTTATCACGTGTGTCGTGTGTTCCAGTGTGTATTACTTCACTGGTAGCTTAAACTTTCTCAGTCCTAATGGAATATAGAAGAGTACATAATGACTCAGGAGAACTGTGCTCTTAGATCTGTTTCTTTGTCTTGTCCCTAAGTGTGAAATAAACCCTGGCATTGCATTTTGATAATTAACACTTGTTGGATCATTTATTGGGATTGGGCTCTCATCCACCATACCTGGCCTTCAGTAAGCATTCAGTGCAGAGGCATAGCGGGTGTAACACATGCAATGTTTTTTCTTTATTGGATGTGTAATAAAGTACAACACAATTACTTTGCTCAAATTTATTGTCATGTACAGTATCCATGTTGGCCATATTTGTCAAATCAATGCATGCACAGAATACACAACTGCTGTACTCTAATCATTCCTAAGCTGTAAGGGTCCATAGTCTGATTTTGTTCATTGCATTCTGAAGTGAACATACACGCCAAGATGATCCTGAACAGGCTTGATTCTTCTGCCAAGTGGTAACCTAAAGGAATGAAAACGGGTAACTTAATGCATTTTGCAAGCTTCAGAACATTACAATGACATTTATTATTTTGCAAGGGCAAATTAGATGTGAGTAACATTACTGTACAGACTACTGTAACATACAACCATAAAGGTATCAACTCAAGAAGTAAGATGTTATACACGGGTGGAATGACACGAATTAGAATTACAACACTCATGTCCAAATTAATAGATAGCATAGGACACAATAAGCATTATTTTTTACATGTGTCATGTCAATATTTGTATCCCTTGATGAATCTTCACATCAATTTGATGCATTTGAACGTAAATGAACGTTATGCGTATGTCTGCTGTGGATTAGCCAGTCAGTAGTAGCTACATCCACACAGCAGGCAAGCTGGCGTTTATTGCTTATTAAAAAGGATCCCCATTATCTGCCGCCTAGACAACAGCTAACTAGTCTTCCTGGGGTCCAAATAGGCTATAGTGATAATATAATATAACGCTAGGGATAATGGCCATGACAGACACGGAAATCTGCAAGTTTACTAGCTATGCTAACGTTAGCGACACAAGCCAAAGCTAGATAAAAACATTCCACTTACCGCATCGAAACAGGGTCTGCTCACTATGCCAACAACCCGCAATGCGAATGGGGTCCGCCCAACTGTTCCTTTTCCTCTAAATCCGAATCTGTCAAACGGTCTCACTTGCACACTCATTTTTGTGACTCAGCTCATGCAGCTAGCTAAAGCTACAGGCACAGACGCGTGATTTCGAATCACACATAGGTTACGCAAGCATAGACAGTAGTTGCTCTGCTCAGTCAGCGTTTGCTTTGAGTGACAGATCAGGCGGCCAATCAGAGGGGCACCTCACCGGAGCGCCTCATCGGCCAATGAGACCAAGGCCTTTGTAGAAAAAACTGACTGAGCTGCAGAGGGTAAATACAAGAAAAAAATCGAGATGTCTCCAAATCCCAAACAGAATGCATGACCTTATTTTAAAGACCCCTGACAAATGTTTAAAACAGCAGAAAACTACACAATATGGGACCTTTAAAATACATTGTATGCTTTGGACGCGCTTTGGTGCGATGTAGGATTTTGTCTTTCAATATCCTCATTGCAGCCTCGCTTGGTGTTGTTGCTTTTCACAGGAATGTGTCCCTTAACGGAGGCGTGATTTCTATTTGCACATAGGATAAGCAATAACCACGCCCTGTGGCGCCGGGATTGGCCAGGACCCAGGAGCATTGAAGCTTGGGACTTAAAGCACCCAGGGGTTTTTCATCTTTTAAAATAAAGATGTTTAAAAAACTATTGCTTGTTACATTTTCAGTGCTGTACCTTTTCTCTGGGTAAGAATTGAGCTTGAAATTAACGATATGATACTGTAACGAATCAGGTATTCATTCAGGAACCAGGAGACTTATCGTTGGTACAGGCTTTTATTCTTTTCTATTCTTTTATTGGCTCATTCTCATAGCTCCTGACGGTAGCTACGCTGCTAGCTCTATACACGACCAGCCAGCTTCTTCACATATCCAGACTGACAACACCACGAGACAGGAAGTGCCACTTACACACCGTTCCCCCCAGGAACACCCCCACACATCAGTTCCTATCTAAACACCGCATCACCACATTACATGTCAAACCCTGGGTCGCTACATACTCCTCACCCAACAAAAAGCCAGCTCCCACGCTGGCACCCACAACCCACACACATCCCCCTGTACCAAAACACACCAACACAATAACATTTTTCCCCGTCCCCACAACAAATCCCATTCCCCACAACATTCCCACAGACCCTTTCAATTTCCCATCACCACATCATAATGTCTAGTTTACATTAGGCACTCCATAATGTCTAGTTTACATTAGGCACTCCATAATGTCTAGTTTACATTAGGCACTCCATAATGTCTAGTTTACATTATTTCTCTTCTTTTTCACACATTTAAACCCACATTTCAATTCACCAATAACCCCAACATTTAGCTCATTCCTTTTCCATTATTTCTTTTTCCCTTTTACCAACCATTTAAACCACCACCATTTCCATCCCCCCTTTCAAAGCTTCTGTTCCACCTGAAGCACTCTAGTCCCGCTCAACCCCCAGTGGGGTTAGTCCTCCTTAGGGTGACTCTCTTCGGCCCCCCCCCCCCTTGTGCCCTACAGTCATCACACGCACTGCAGTAGCTCCACACGTCCTCCTTGTGTTTGCCCCAGTAGAAAAGTGCACGAACATTGTGGAGCATCTTCTCAGGCCCGTCATGCCCCTTACCGCTGCGGCCCCTGTGCGCCCACTGCAACACCAATCCCCGCAGGTAGCTGGGCACAACCGTCTGTCTCCCCGTTTTCCCGTGCCCTGTCCGCTCCAACAGCCCATCTTCATCCAGACGCAGGTCGGTAAACATGTTCCACAGTCCCTTCGTGGCACCGGAACACAGGTGAATCTCCTCCACAGGGGGCCGGCGTCCGGCCACCACCCACGCGAGCACCGGACCGATCTCCGCGTCCTCCGCCTGCCTGCGTTTCCACTCACCCACGTCGACGTCCTCCAGGTCCACATCTGAACAGTCCCCCTCGTCTTGCACTCGCTCGTCCTCCCGTCCCCCTCCCCCAGGGGGCAGCGTGTTCAGGGCAGTGGGGAGAACACCACCGGCATCCATCTCCACCTCGGCTTTCTGCACAGCAACCGTGGGGGGTGTGTAGCGGCTAGGTTGGGCTGGCTCCTCCGGCGGTAACCCCTCTCGCTCACCCGGAGACACGAGCGTCGCTCTCCCGACTGTAACAACGCTGCAGATGATGTCAAGATTCAAGATTTCAAGATTCAAGATTTTTATTGTCACTCCATGGTACAAGTATCACGTGTGAAATTCTTGTGCTGAGGACTCCGTTTACAACATAGTACAAATGTGACAGGGCATATGAGTGCAAAAACAACAAGAGACACAACAAGCAATAAGGCAGTATAGTGATAAGACAAGTCAGAGACAGTGGCATATTCACTGCACATAGGTGTCTCTCTCTTCCCGCTGGCTGCTCCCCTGGAGCACCGCTCTCCTGACCGTAACAACGTTCTCTTCTCCCCGGCCGCTCACATCCTCCCCAGCCTGTGTCTCTCCTCCGGCCTCTACACACTCAGTGCAGTCTCTGGCTAAGTGCTCAGGCGAACAGCAAGTCCAACAGAGTCTCACCTGCCCGCCGCCTGCACGTCTCTCTTCTCCCGCTGTCCTCCGGTCCCCGACAGCCTTTCGACACTCTCTGGCCAGGTGTCCAAACGCCCCGCATGTCCAGCAGGCACCCGGCCGTCCCCAGTACCATTGCTCCGCGTACCTGGTCTGTCCCCCGGGACCGCTGCGACACCACCTCGCTAGGTGCCCAGGTTCCCCACAAGTCCAACACAGTCTTTGCGGCTCCTCCGGCCGTTCTCCACACTGCGTTACCTCTGTGCTCAGCAAGTCCACCCGCTGCATCACTTCCCGCAGCATCCTCATCAGCTCCTCTGCCCAGGCAGGCGTAGCTTCCAATAGCCGTCTGACTTCTTTCAACAAACGGGCTTCCATGCCCGCCAGCACCGAGCTGATCCCCGTCGTCAGCTCCTCTTTCCTCCTGTTCAGCGATGGCCATTCTCCGTCGCGTACCATCGCACGTGGTCTTCGTAGCAGTTAGCACCCCAGGTAGCTAACCTACTACCGCTAGGACGCTCGAGCCCAAAAGCCGTCTCACACACAGTCTCTTTTGCCGTTCCTTCTCACCCTCTCCCCTCTCGGCCGACACGGAGGCAATACCGCTTAACTTCTGATGCCAATGTAACGAATCAGGTATTCGTTCAGGAACCAGGAGACTTATCGTTGGTACAGGCTTTTATTCTTGGCTCATTCTCATAGCTCCTGACGGTAGCTACGCTGCTAGCTCTATACACGACCAGCCAGCTTCTTCACATATCCAGACTGACAACACCACGAGACAGGAAGTGCCACTTACACACCGTTCCCCCCAGGAACACCCCCACACATCAGTTCCTATCTAAACACCGCATCACCACATTACATGTCAAACCCTGGGTCGCTACAATACATTATATTATATGAGCTATGAACGTGAACACAACACCATTTATATTATTGCATGTTTTTGTAGATTGTGTAGATTGTGTAGATTACAATTATTATTATGCTTATTATTATTATTACTATGCTAAGGAAGGTAGGTGACCATAATTCATTTCAATGTCCGCTCTCAATGTCCGCTCTCGAAATCGCTGTCCGTTCTCAACAAGAGCTATTCAGTTGGTTCATGAAATCGCTGGGCTGCGTGTCCTCCAGTGTTGCTCCTGGCCAATCCCGGCGCCACAGGGCGTGGTTATTGCTTATCCTATGTGCGAATAGAAATCACGCGTGCTCGCGTGCTGTAGTGGCGTAGTAACCTCGCGTCACCAGGCTCTTCTCGGCGAGAAAGAGCCTGGTTTCCGTTCACAATTGATTTTGTCACCCTACCTGGTTCCGGCCTAGAGCCCGCCCTAGACAGGAAGGGCAGCGTTTCTAGCTCGTCAACTTTTACGTTAACTTGACAATTTGACACAAGTATCAGAACGGCAAACAACAAAACAAAAGATGGACGTACCGAACGAAGTTTTTGAAGAAGTTATTTTAGAAACATTGCGGATTCACAATCTCACATCTTTTAAGCCAATACAGAAGCTTTGCATCAGACAATTAATCAAGGCAAGAGACGTCAAGCTAACGGCAGCAAATACGTTTTTTGCCGCACTGCCTTCCGGTGTTCATTCTGGTTCCGTGGTTTACGCCCCATGACAAAAAGCGGGGTGAAAGGTGCCCAGACTAGTGGCGTAGTGGTAGCCATGTTCACTCTTCTTCTACTCTGGAGTTTTACAACAGCATCTTCTTCTTCTTTAAGGTTTATTGGCGGTTGGCAAACAACAAATTGGTGCATTACCGCCACCAACTGGTATGGAGTGTGAATCAGAATCTATTACTCTACTATTTAGTATTTATTAAAAAAAAGAAAATTAAAGAAAGAAACACATATATCTATACACACCTACCTACAATAATATCCTCATATCCTCTCAATCAAATATTCTGTTCTAAGATACTGAAATATGAGTCGATAACAGTTATCCCCTGAGCTCTTTTGCAAAATATCCACCAATTCCAAAGTTTACTTTTACCTCTCTGAGGTCCTGTACCAGCTGCCTTCTTTCTGGCTCATATTTCTGACAGTGTATCATTACATGTTCAATTGTTTCTTCTTGCCCGCACTCACATCTACAGTACCTGTAGGCCTATTATGCTTTCCTATAATGACTAATGAACTGTTTAATCCAGTGTGTCCAAACCTGAGTCTCGATATAATTGTCTCCTTTCTCCTGTTCCTTCCTGCGCTTCTCATCTCCCCCACTTTCCTTTGAATCTTATAAAACCACCTCCTTCCTCTCTTCCTCCCATTGTTTTTGCCACCTTCCCCTTAACCTCTGCTTGACAATGGCATTGACTTCTGTCTTGCTGAAGCCTAAAAACTTAAAGTGCTTCACTCTCTCCAATTCTTGATTATATAATTTTAGTTTTACCTCTCCATCAATTATTTTCCTTGTAAAGAACATCGTCTTTGTTTTATCAACTGAAAGTTTAAAGCCCCATTTATATGACCATTCTTCTACTTTCACAATAGCCTCCTGCAGTTTCCTTACAATGTACCCCACATTTCTTCCCCTCTTCCAAATCGCCCCATCATCCGCAAAAAGCGATACCCCCATCCCATTCGCCATTCCCCTAAAAACATAATTTATAAGTACGGAAAATAACAAAGGACTTATTATACTTCCTTGAGGTGTCCCATTCTCAATATCATATTTCCCTGAATATCTCTTCCCTACTCTTACCTGTATTACTCTTCCCAACAAGAAATCCTTAATCCATCTATACATTCGTCCTTTAATACCCAATTTATATAGTCTAATTAATAATCCTTCTCCCCACATCATATTATCATATGCCTTCTCTATATAAAAAAAAAGACTGCCACTACACTTTCTCTATTTATCTGTGCCTTCCTAATGTCATGTTCAAGACACACAGTTGGATCCATCGTATTCCTCCCCCTCCTAAAGCCACTTTGATTTCATTTCACCTTTCATTTAACATTTTCTCCATTACCTTGATTAGATGTCAATGCAATAGGCCTATAATTCCCTGGTTTTGTACAATCTTTCCCTGGTTTTCGTATTGGAACTACCACTGCCTCCTTCCAACTTTTTGGCAATTCCCCAGCCTCCCATACCTTATTATATAGCTCCAATAAAATATCCTTTGATTTCTCACTTAGATTGCTCATCATTATATAACATATCTGATCCTTGCCTGCCGCTGTCATCTTGGTTTTCCTGAGAGCTCGATTAAATTCTGTTTTTGTAAATGGCGTATTCAATAGGTCATTGGTTTCTTCCTCACCTTGTAAAAATACTTCACGCTCTGCTATAGTAGCTTCTCTTCCTCTTTTCCCTTCCTCACTTATATTATCTCAACTGTGAATTTTAACAAAAGATTTTGCTAGCATCTCTGCTTTCTCTTCATCTTTCACCTCTGTTGTTTCACCATCATCTAAGACTGGATACCCATACTCTCTCTTTATCCCATTCATTCTTTTGATCATTCTCCAAATTTTACCCATTTCTGTCTCCCTTCCTACCGAGTTACAAAATGACCTCCAAAATTGCTTCTTTGTATTTTTAATAACCCTCCTTGCCTTTGCCTGAAACCTTTTATATTCTACAAGATTCTGAAAACCTTTTCAACATTCTAAAAGCTTTACAACACTATCACACAACAGTGACTACTTTACGATAGTGTCCCTAGTGGTGGAAAGTAGAATACATGACAGAACACAACAATAACCATTCATGATAACAATGTTTTAATAATGTTTAATTTTCTGTTTGGGTACCTTCCTTCAGGAGGAGTGCAGGACTTATTTTTTGTGTTAATGTTTTGTGTATATTTCATTCTAGCATGACAATCAAGTGGTGTCATATTTCCCAGAAACTTGGCAAATTGGAGCAGCTGGAGTATCTTAGGTAACAGTTAAACACAAGTTGTAATAATTAAGGTCTGACCATGTATCAACCACGTTTGTATTGAGTTATGATTTATTTAAGGCAAATATTTTCCAATTTTATCTCAGGTAGCCTACATGTGGACTATTCAAAGACACTAAAAATAGACAGTTATTCTAAAGAGGTTATTGTAAATTTGCGTTAAGAGATTCAGTTATCCTAAGTTATGACCTAATCCAGATTTACTAAAATTTCACTTAATCTGTTTAAACAGAAACTATTCCCTGAAGGCTATGAGCATAGTGTGTGTTATCACGAGGCGCTGGAAGGGAAGAATTTCAGGACCAAACGGAAGCTTCAACTTGTTACTGAGGAAGAGGTCCAGAGATGGCTGCAGGCCTTTCAAAAGTCCTCCCGGATGACCTGGAGGGTGGCAAAAACATACATGTATCCCGCTACTGAGGATTCTGCTCGCCACAACAAGTACAGAGTAAGAGTATTCACTACTCGTGATAATAATCTTTGTTTTCTGTTTGTTTAAATAGTGACACATTTAATGAAGCATTTCTATATTCTAAGGTGGACTTGCGATGCCAGCACAACACAGGACATCCATCGTCTACCAAAAATAACACATTCTGTCCAGCTCTGCTCTACCTTGTACTGAAAAAACAGTGTTTTAGTAAAAGCAGAAGGTCCAGGTTAGCAAATAATAATAATAATGTCATAATTCAATAGCAGTTATTTTGAGATTGCATACTGTTAATCAATCATTAATCAAGGTAACATACTATTTTTATATTATTATTCTTGAGATCTGGTGATTGCCATAATCAAGAGGGGTTTTTGTTTCATGTGAACATTAAGGGCCCTATCGTTGCATCGGCGCAGTTTCTAGGCCGAGCGGCAGGCGCAGATCAAAGCAGTGGGCGTGGACAGGCGCACTTGATATCGTTGTGTTGGCGCTAGATGCAGCCCAAAGCATTACAACCACGCCTTTTAGGCGTAAAATTATGCACTGTCATGCTCATTGGATAAGTGCAATAAACGAATGGCACGCTTGCCTTTTTAGCTCCAATTCCACTGGTCCCGCAAAACCAGAGGAAACCCAAGCCTCTGATCCCCCCCCCCCCCACCTCCCTTCATCCCGTCTGTCTCCATATATCGGCTATTATTCCATATTATGATGCTTCTCAAACCAATCTAACTGCAGTTTAAATACTGCAAGCATGTAAATACGCTACACTATAGCAATATCAAAGTGAAAATAATGTTCTATGCATCAGCTAGAAAAATATAGCCTATTAGATTGGTGAAAGTTTGTCCAGAAAGATATCATTTTCTCTCGCCTGCTGCAGGAAGGATGATGCACATAAATATAGCCTACATTATGTCAAGTCATTGCATAAATGTGTTTTTATTGTAAAACTAAATGTGAAATAGGGCCAAGTTATTGGAGGGACATCACAGTATAGCAGATGCCATTAGAAGCGCGTTCCGAAGCGCGTTCCGCTGTTACTTCTCTAAATCACGTTAACTCGACAAGGGGTATATATAGGCCCAGGAGGACATATATGTTTCACATAGGGTGGTGTTTTCATTTCGATGTTTTATTTGGTCCAATATTGAAATGTTGACAATGGCAGGCTGTGTTACCATTACACATTAATTTAGAACTACCTTTTATATCTATTTTGGCTCATTTGGTTGCTATTTAGTAGCGAAATGGAGAAACACAATGCATGCTGGGAACTCAGAGAGAGAGAGAGAGAAGGGTGACAGAGAAGAGGCAGTGAAGGCACAGAATAGGCCTGCTTTTCAAAAGCGCAAAGCGCTAAATGTACGCCAGGTCCCAAGATATCACTAGGCTGGTATTTAGCGCCGACACGCCCACTTTGGGACTGCGCCACGCCCATTCGGCCTAAAGCGCATTTGGCAGCCTAAAGCCTATTGCTATCTTGCCGAAACAGGCGCAAGGCACGTTTTTTTGCGGTTAAGGCCCGTAATAGCGCCGATGGCCTGTGGGAGAATAGAGCCCTAACAGTCGGCATAACCACTGCTTAGTCAAGCAGGAGTATGCCTCAGCAGCTCGCTCCATCTGCCCTGATCTGAAGTTTTGTTACAGGTTAGTTTCATGACTTGATGTTGAAGTTTCATGATTTCTCATTTGCTCAAAGTGTATTAATGGGATTCATTGTACCCTTTGCTGTTTCATTTTCATGGTTCAGTTCATACAGGTCATACATGTACTGTATTTACAACTATTACATTACTGCAACATAAATGCACCTATTCATCATTTACAGAAGAAGAAGAGAAGGAGAAGGATCATCCCCTGGAGAAGGCTCAGTCAGTGAAATAAAATCTCTTGAGGATCGCCTCAAATGCATGTTTGAGAGGTTGCTGGAGAAACTGAGACGGGGTGGAACATTCCATGCACCGGTAAAAGCTAGTCTCCTCTTATGAAAAGTTTACCACCGTCCACCGATACTGGGCTGATTTCAGCAATGTCCACATTTGGCAAATCAAGCAGTGTGACGACTACAGCTAAGAAGATAGGCACTAGGAAATGCCTGCAGACGAGCACAGCAATTGATGTTAAACCAACAGCTGTGGCTCAGTGGAACTGGAGGGCCCCTCTTGGAGCCAGCTGGGCACTCATCACCAGAATACCCCCAAGAGAGCCAGAACAGAGCACAAGTTGGGCAGTGGGAGCAGTGCACTGCCTAAAAGACCTGCCCTGCCCTCATGCTGCGTTCAAGACAACTGGTTATTGGCCCAGACCATCAGTCTCCAGAACCTCCACAGATTAAGTCAGGAGGGAGAGCAGCATTTACTGCAGGAGGAGGCTGATACCTTTACTTGTGATGGAAGTGACCACAGTGAACTTACAGATATTGTTATGAAGATTGGAGTGGGTGTAGTTTGAGTCCTCAGCCACTTGGGGGCATTGCCGCGGACTCAGCGCAACTAGTTAATTACCAATTTTGTGATAGCCAATCAGAGGGTGCATGATAGAGGTATGATCAAGGCATGGGCAGTCTTGCCGTCTGTCTGTTCGGTTCATTCATTTCAGTTGTTCTACAGTATGCGGTTCTGAGTGTGCGTCCAGAGAGATGTAAGTTGTGCTGTCCAATTGCTGTTTTACAAATGCATGCATTACATTGCTTGTTACTTTCTGTTTCTTGTATTATATTTACTGCTGTTACAGTATATGGTGAGAAGTGGTGAAATGTAACATTGTTTGCCGTCGAGGGCACATGGCAGTCCTTTGTTAATGCTTCTAATAGTTTCTTGGCGTTGGTAATTTATGTATAGGTGCTAATGTGTCTATCCAGATATTATTTATGTTATTATGTCAAAGTCTAATGCGAGTCTAATGTCAAGCTAATTCACATCTATGTTATAATACAGAGGCTTTGGTATAATTAGCAACTATTGAATGCTATTGCATTATTGTGATTAGTTGAGTTTGCTATTGATGGTTCCTGTTTTCTGTCTTTTGTATTTTCAGAACCACACATACACACATCGCATACCACAAACGAACTCATTGATACTGCAATAAAGTGCGGTAAATTGATCCACTGTGTCAATAATTATTACTTCTATCAAGTCTTGGGGGAACTCAGTATTGCATTCTGACAGATGTACACTTCGCGATTATAAATAAGAGAAGCCAGCCTGGAATTAAACTTTTGCAATAAATGGTCCTTCGAGAAGTCAGCTTGTAACTAAGCATTCAGAACATGGTCCTTGGAGCCGGATTTCGATAATTACGAAGTGAAAATGGCTTATGTTCCCCCAAGTGAAGATACACGCCCGCGCAGACAAGTGCGCCAACCAGGATGGATGGCGGACCATGAAGGGTACATCCTACCGCACGCTGTAAGCTACACCGCGCGTGCCCCCGCTGTGAGGGAGGAGACCGACTGGAGCAGAGAGAGAGAGGGATTCGCCGAGATGACGCCCCTCACCCAGCGCTCACTGCAGCATACTCAGCGCTCAGCTGAGTTAATAGAGACGTCCCCCAGTCATATCGGAGCCGCCGCGCCCGTGTATGTGAGCACGCCACGGCCATACCAGGGCACACCGGTGACAATGGATGTGCTGCTACAGCTACAAGAGGACAATAGGAGGTTGCAGCTGATGGTGATGGACATGAGACATCAGATGGACAGAGGTAGTGTTGCGCCAGCTCCGCCCAGCTTACACTCTGCACAGCTGCAGCGCCCACAAGAGAGCCACCTCTACACCAGGGAAGAGGATGCCAGGCCGCCTCCGCCACCACCCTCCATGCAACATGCACCACCTGGTCACCTGTATAATGCATGTCATCCACAGGCAAGAGAGCGGGACACTTGGCCACTGCCACCCACCATGCAGCCTGCTCCGCCACAACAGCCAAGGGAGCAGCGCCACCTGCCTGCAGCGTGGGACCAATATATGCCAGATGAAGACTGGCCACTGCCTCCCCCACCAGTAGCCTTCCCCGATGACGTCCAAGAGCCCTCACGTGTGCAACCTGCACTACCAGTCCAGCCCTCTGGTGTGGTGGAGGAGCTCAGGGAACGTCTGCAGCGGCTGGAATCACGTCTGTCACCAACCCCATCCATACTATCAGACGCCAGGCAATATGACAGTGTGCCACGATCAGTTATGTCTCACCACGATCAACAGCTCAGTGCAGCTGACCCCTTCCTCCCACAACGAGGGTTACCTGCATCAGTGCCACTGCCAAGCAGCACAGAGAGGACCTACAGGGGTCCAAAGCCGTCGATCCCCAAGTTCACCCGGGATGATCCAAGGGAGTTCGCCAGACTGAGACTCGCTCTCGACAATATTCTCCCCACCGACGTGACAGAGAGGTTCAAGTACCAAGTGCTTTGTGACCACCTCAAGTTCGAAGAGGCCCTCCTAATAGCTGACTCATACAGCAACTCTCTGTACCCCTACTCCGACACCATGGCCTCGTTGATCAAACACTATGGCCAGCCCCACCAGCTCTCACTACAGCGGATCGCAGAGCTCATGGAGGAGCCCACCATTCGAGCAGGTGACACCACAGGGTTCAGAAGATTCGCCCTGAGAGTCCGCGCGCTAGTCGGCATGTTGGAGCAACTAGGGGAAGACGGGCGCATAGAGCTGAAGTGCGGGTCCCACGTAGCCCGGCTAATGAAGAAGCTGCCTCAGGATCTCCGTGCTACCTTCCGCCGCTATCTCTACCCTCGGAGAGACGGAGTCCCGTCATTGATGGACTTCGCAGAGTGGCTGGAGTATGAGCTGGTAATCCAGGAGGGCGGAGACAGGCTCGACAAGATGGAGGATGTCCGACCGGGGAGAAGCGGGCCAAAGAAGGAAGGTGATAAGGACAAGAGAGCTGCAAGGAAGACCATGACTGTGCTGCATGGAGCTGCCCAAGACACAGCTCCGCCGGTAGGCCCAGTCGGGGTCTCAGCTCCCCAGGAGGCCCTGGAGAAGTCCAAATCTTATTGCCCTTACTGCAGCAATACACAGCACTTCCTGGACCAGTGCTTGAACTTTAAGCAACTAACAAAGGAGCAGAAAACCACATGGGTGAAGTCTAACAACCGCTGCTGGCGCTGTGGACGGCACCACCAGGCCGCCCAGTGTAAGTTGAGAGTCTTATGCAAGATATGCAAGGGAAAGCACCTCGAGGCCTTGCATGAGGTGAATCTTCGGGCTGCCAGGAACGAGACCAACACAGGGCACGTCACTGGTGCAGAGGTCAAGTCACCGACGGACGTCCTGTACCTGGATCGTCGTGCCGGCTGTAACCAAGTCCTCTTGAAAGTCAGTAAGGTGCTACTTCAGAATGGTGCCCATACCCTGGAGACGTACGCCATATTAGACGACGGCTCAGAGAGGACAATCCTCCTCCAGGATGCTGCTCAGAGGCTGCAGCTTCAGGGAACGCCAGAGAGCCTTACCTTAAGAACAGTGCGGCAGGACCTGAGGACACTACATGGCTCATCAGTGACGTTCAAAATCTCCCCCGCGGGTCAGCCGACAAAGACATTCACCATCGAGAAGGCCTTCACTGCAGGAGAGCTAGGCCTAGCTGAACACTCGTACCCAGTGAAGGGACTTCAACGCCGATATAAGCATCTTAAGGCACTCCCCCTCCAGCCATTCACGAATGCCCAACCGCTCCTCCTGATAGGCTCAGACTGCCCACACCTGGTGACGCCTATCGAACCTGTCCGTCTCGGCCCACCTGGGGGCCCGGCGGCGGTGAAGACCAGGCTTGGCTGGACACTGCAAGGGCCAGTTAAGTCTCTCCAACAGGGTAGCCGCCACCAGCAGTGCCTGTTCCTGGCCACCGCCTCCCCAGCAGCTGAGCTCTTTAACCAGGTAGAGAAGCTCTGGCAACTGGATACTCTGCCATACAGAAGTGAGAAATTGGTGACGAGGTCAAGGAGAGACCAAGAGGCTATTAACCTTTTGGAGGCAAGGACAACGAGAGTGGAGGTAGACGGAGTACAAAGATACGCCACCCCACTGTTGCGTGTGAGTAACATGCCCACGCTGACAGCGCAGCCTGAAGCAGTACTTCCCACCCTGCGTGGCACAGAGAAGCGCCTGACCAGAGACGCGGTGAAGGCTGAGGCATACCAAGGTGAAATGGTGAAGCTGGAGAAGGCGGGCTATACCACCAGAATGAGTCAGGAGCAGGCGAAGACCTCCAAGGAGTCCTGGTTCATACCGCATCACCTGGTGACACACAACGGGAAGAACAGAGTTGTGTTCAATTGTTCCTTCACCTATAGGGACCAGAACCTCAACGAGCTGCTACTGTCCGGCCCGAACCTAGGTGCATCTCTCCTAGGTGTCCTGCTGCGGTTTAGGGAACATTCCACTGCCATCAGCAGTGACATAAAGGGAATGTTCCACCAGGTGAGACTGCTGCCTGAAGACCGCCCTCTGTTGCGCTTTCTCTGGCGTGACCTTCAGAGAGACTCCCAACCCAGTGTGTTTGAGTGGCAGGTCCTTCCCTTTGGGACTACGTGCTCACCATGTTGTGCTATATATGCCCTCCAGAGGCATGTGCACGATCACAGTCAACAGGGAGACGATGTCCGTGTGTCCATCGAGCGCCATTTCTATGTGGACAACTGGTTGCAGAGCGTCCCTTCCCCAGACATGGCCAAAGCTGTCATCGACAAGCTGAGGGGACTGTTGCTGGAGGGAGGCTTTGAGCTGCGACAGTGGGCAAGCAACACACAAGATGTTATCAGCCACCTGCCCAAAGAGATCAGGTCCGAGAGCAGTGAACAGTGGCTAAACCACACGGATATGGACCCACAGGAACCTGCCCTGGGACTGCGCTGGTCATGCCACTCAGACACGCTGTGCTATAAGTCACGGCTGCTGGAGTGCTCTCCTCCCACCATGAGGAACATTTACAGAGTATTGGCCAGTCAATACGACCCCATAGGGTTCCTCACCCCATTCACTACTAGAGCCAAAGTGCTTGTTCAGCAGTTGTGGGACAAGAAGCGGGAATGGGATGACCCTCTGCTGCCTGGTGAACTGCTCACGGCGTGGCAAACCTGGGAAGACGAGTTGCAGCACTTGGACACCATCAGACTGCCTCGCTGCTATGTGAGCCAAGCCATGGACTATACAGCCAGTAAGCAGGAGGTGCACATTTTCTGCGACGCATCAGAACGTGCGTATGGTAGTGTGGGATACTTGCGCACAGAAGATGCAGAGGGCCACGTGGAGGTGGCTTTCCTGACAGCCAGGTCCAGAGTGGCTCCCAAGCGTCAGCTTTCTATGCCACGGTTGGAGCTGTGTGCTGCCCTCACTGGGGCTCAGCTCGCAAACCTGCTGACCCGGGAGCTTACGCTGGAGGTGTCCAGAGTGGTCATGTGGACAGACTCCACTACTGTCCTTACCTGGATCCAGTCGGACTCCTGCCGCTTTAAGGTGTTCGCTGGAACACGGATTGCCGAAATTCAGGAATTGACGGACAGCCAAGCCTGGCGCTATGTGGAGACATCAGAGAACCCCGCAGATGACCTCACCAGGGGAAAGACACTGCAGGATCTAACGGGCAATAACCGTTGGACCCATGGACCACCATTCCTGCGGATGTCACCTGAGCAATGGCCGGCACACCCAATGTCAGTGAGTGAAGACATCGCTGAAGAGCTGCGAAGGCCAACAACCTGTCTGGTCGCCACAGTAACCACCACCGACCACCCCTTACCTGATGCTCAGCAGTTCAGCAGCTTCAGTGAGCTTGTGAAGGCGACCGCGAGGGACATTCATGGGGCGGCTGCTGCTGATGAAGAATCTCCCACAGCGGATGAATTCAAGGAGGCAGAACTCAGCGTTCTGCGGTCCGTTCAAAGAGAGAGCTTCCCCGAAGAAGTCGAGTGCCTGGCGGCTGGGAAACCAGTCCATTCATCCAGCTGCTTAATCACACTGGCTCCAGAATATGATTCTTCGACTCTGCTGATACGAGTAGGTGGTCGACTGCGGCGCTGTCAGGATCTGGAGAACGATGTGATCCACCCTGTGGTCCTGGACCCAAGGCATGCTGCGACCAAGCTGCTCATCCGACAAGTCGACAATGACCTAAAGCACCCAGGTGCAGAGCGGCTCTTCGCGGAGCTGAGGAGAAGATTCTGGATCCTCCGTGGCCGCGAGGCCATAAGAAGAGAGCAGCGCTCATGCCCGGAGTGCCAAAGATGGAGAGCCCAACCCGTCAACCCCAAGATGGCAGACCTGCCTCCTGCTCGGCTTAGGCTGCATCAACCAGCCTTCTTTTCGACTGGGATTGATTGCTTCGGCCCAATGCAGGTTAAAGTCGGCCGCCGGAGTGAGAAACGCTGGGGGCTTCTCTTTAAATGTCTCACAACAAGAGCTGTCCATATTGAAGTGCTCTCTAGCATCAATACAGACTCATTTCTAATGGCGCTGAGGAGATTCATTTCCCGTCGTGGGAAACCAGCAGAGCTGCTCTCTGACCAGGGCACCAACTTCAGAGGCGGAGACAGGGAACTGCAAGAAGCATTTAAAACCATGCATCCTTCCCTGCAAGCCCAGCTGGCAGAGCACCAGATAAAGTTCTGCTTCAACCCACCTAGCGCGCCTCACTTCGGCGGCTCCTGGGAGCGGGAAATCAGATCTATCAAGGCTGCTCTGACTGCCACCCTGGGCTCACAAGTCGTCAGCGGAGAAGTGCTGACCACCGTCCTGGTTGAGATTGAGGGCATTCTCAACTCCAAGCCCCTGAGCTACGTATCGTCCGACGTGGCGGACCCAGATCCCATCACCCCCAATCTGTTGCTGATGGGGCGGCCAGACCCCTCACTACCTCAGGCGGTGTACCATGACTCAGAGCTGCTTGGCCGTCGCCACTGGAGGGCCTGTCAAGTGCTGTCCGACCGCTTTTGGACACGGTTCCTGCACCACTACCTGCCCACCCTGCAAACCCGGTCCAAGTGGCAGGCGGACACAGCCCCCCTTCAACTGGACACAGTCGTGATGATTGTTGATCCTCAGCTGCCCAGAGCATCATGGCCTGTTGGGACGATCATCAAGGTGTTTGCCGGTGCCGACGGCCTGATTCGCTCAGCGGAGGTTAAAGTCAGGGACCGTACCTACGTCCGACCCGTGAGCCGCCTCATCAGACTCCCTGCTGTCCCGAAAGAAGATGAACAGGGATAGATTCATTACTGCAAATTTGTTGGGGCAAATTTGGGGGCGGCTGTTATGAAGATTGGAGTGGGTGTAGTTTGAGTCCTCAGCCACTTGGGGGCATTGCCGCGGACTCAGCGCAACTAGTTAATTACCAATTTTGTGATAGCCAATCAGAGGGTGCATGATAGAGGTATGATCAAGGCATGGGCAGTCTTGCCGTCTGTCTGTTCGGTTCATTCATTTCAGTTGTTCTACAGTATGCGGTTCTGAGTGTGCGTCCAGAGAGATGTAAGTTGTGCTGTCCAATTGCTGTTTTACAAATGCATGCATTACATTGCTTGTTACTTTCTGTTTCTTGTATTATATTTACTGCTGTTACAGTATATGGTGAGAAGTGGTGAAATGTAACATTGTTTGCCGTCGAGGGCACATGGCAGTCCTTTGTTAATGCTTCTAATAGTTTCTTGGCGTTGGTAATTTATGTATAGGTGCTAATGTGTCTATCCAGATATTATTTATGTTATTATGTCAAAGTCTAATGCGAGTCTAATGTCAAGCTAATTCACATCTATGTTATAATACAGAGGCTTTGGTATAATTAGCAACTATTGAATGCTATTGCATTATTGTGATTAGTTGAGTTTGCTATTGATGGTTCCTGTTTTCTGTCTTTTGTATTTTCAGAACCACACATACACACATCGCATACCACAAACGAACTCATTGATACTGCAATAAAGTGCGGTAAATTGATCCACTGTGTCAATAATTATTACTTCTATCAAGTCTTGGGGGAACTCAGTATTGCATTCTGACAGATGTACACTTCGCGATTATAAATAAGAGAAGCCAGCCTGGAATTAAACTTTTGCAATAAATGGTCCTTCGAGAAGTCAGCTTGTAACTAAGCATTCAGAACAGATATATATATATATATATATATGTGTGTGTGTGTGTGTGTGTGTGTGTGTGTGTGTGTGTGTGTGTGTGTATATATATATATATATATATATATAAATGATATATATATATATAGATATATATATCCTTTTCTGTGCTGAATCGTATGACGTGTACTTCTTGACATAAGATATGATATGCAGAGCAGTAGGGGTGGGGGGGAAATCGATACAGCATAGTATCGCAATATTTTGTGGGCAATATATCATATCAAATGCCAAGTATCATGATATTTTATTATACAAAATGACATGCAACATTTATGACAGGCTTTTATGACAGTGTTGGTCACTCTGTTTGCTTGACAATCCCATTTTTCTGCAATAGAAATTATTGAAGTGAGATGAACAGACTGGAAACTTTATTTCATTAGATAAAACATGATGACAACGTTTTTTCCTTTGGGGACATAATTTGCAGTTGAAAAAAGCTAATAAATCATAATATATCGCAATACTCATTATATCGCAATACTAGCACATCGCAATATCGCAAATACTATCGTATTGTGACTTAAGTATCGTGATAATATCGTATCGTGGGGCATCTGGTGATTCTCACTCCTACAGAGCAGTTGTCAATCCATGGGAGTAAGGGCTCAGTTGCAGTGTTAGACTTGAAATAGATCCATCTTTGGTGCAGTTGAAATATAATAGGCTTGAAATATATATATGGTGACAAGAAATCAGCTTGAGCCAGAGAAACTCTGGGGGAGCATGCAAAGGCTAACTAAACACAAGTTGACATGAGTTTGGTCACACCCCAAAAAAAATGTGCCCATGGCACAGACTCTCTTATTGTTATGGCCATTTTGAATTTTCCTATATGTCCATTCCACTGGCCATAATACACAGGTAAGTTGGTTGGAGTGATCTTACGCAGACCCAATAAAAGAAACAGATTTTCTAGACAGTGATATGTGGTTTAGTTGGGGGGTTTATTGTAGCGAGATGAGCATACCAGTTGTTTCCAGTTGGTTTCCAGTACAAGTTTGCAATGCTGTTCTTGTCTGTGCCTTGTGACCGCCACCAAGTCTCCCAAAAATAATAGTGCAAGATATCTAAACAAAATAATATGACCCAAACAGAAGAATAATAAGACTTTATAGGCCAATATGACATTGTTAATTTCTCTACCCAGATACATTGCTGCGACTTGATTGACTCTCCTTCACCCTTTTTCACATTGTCACATTGTTTTTCATATGTCCACTAGGCGGCACAGTCTGCTTTAGCACACTATTTGTGGAACTACATTTCTGGCTCATTTTAATCCTGTTTATCCAGTGGTTTCATTCCAATTTCAAAAATGTTTACAGTTTCACCCTTGTTTTCAATCTGCCTTGATTTAAACACTCCTGTCAATTAACTTAATCTGGGTACTATAGCCTGTGTGTGTGTGTGTGTGTGTGTGTGTGTGTGTGTGTGTGTGTGTGTGTGTGTGTGTGTGTGTGTGTGTGTGTGTGTGTGTGTGTGTGTGTGTGTGTGTGTGTGTGTGTGTGAGTGAGAGAGAGAGAGACACAGAGCATTCGCGCACACACACTATTACAAATTATTATTTGTCTCTTGTCCTTAATTACAAATGCAAGACCCTTGCAATAAATGTAAGTTGATATAGGCACTTAATACTAGCTTACAAAGCAATAATGTAGCTCAGGTTATGTGTTGCAGTACTTGCAGTGCTGTGGTGCAGCGATGCAGCCCGCGGGCCAAGTTTGGGAGGGGGTGCAAGTCACAAGTCGCCAAAACAGGATCTGAAAGATGTTGTTTTTAAACGATAAAAATGTTCGTTCTTCAGGCCATTACGCACAGCACAGCTGACTACGGCAGCTGGTTTATCCAAAAATGCGCACCGTTTACTGCTGTTGTGGCGGATCGAGGTCGGCTCACGTTCTCACCACAAACAAACCGCACCAGAGTTCGTTTGGAAGCGGACCGAGACCACCCTTTCTTGGCGATCTCGGTCCGCTTGTTTTGTCCCGCATCCGAGTGCGATTGCTGTGTTCACACTCCCCCAAACGAACCGCACCAAGGGGGAAAATGCTCTCCGTTTCGGAACAACTGCTCCAAACGAGATAGGTGTGAATACACCCTTTAACGGGGTGTTTACTGATTAAATGTTTAAGCTCCCCACAAATGCATATGTTTTTTTTATATATATAACCAATTGCAAATTATTACAATTACCAAACAGATAAAAAGTAGATTATTATATTGAAATGTTATTTTAGATTTAAAGGCCCCTATCGTTGCATCAGCGTTGTTTCTAGGCCGAGCGCCTGGCGCTGCGCAAATCAGTGGGCGTGGACCAGCGCACTTGATATCTTCGTGTTGGCGCTACACGCAGCCTAAAGCATTACAACCACGCCTTTTAAGCGTAAAATTATGCACCGTCATGCTCATTGGATAAGTGCAATAAACGAATCGCACGCTTGCCTTTTAAGCTCCAATTCCAGTGGTCCAGCAAAACCAGACAAAAGCCAAGCGCTCTGCCCCCCCCCCCCCTCCCTTCATCCAGTCTGTCTGTCTCCATATATAGGCTATTATTCCATATTATTATGCTTCTCAAACCAATCTAACTGCAGTTTAAATACTGCAAGCATGTAAATAGCTACACTATAGCAAGATCAAAGTGAAAAGAATGTTCTAAAGGCATCAGCTAGAAAAATATAGCCTATCCCTATATGATGAGATTAATAGATTGGTTAAAGTTTGTCCAGAAAGATATCATTTTCTCTCGCCTGCTGCAGGAAGGATGATGCACATAAATATACCCTACATTATGTAAATTCATTGCATAAATGTGTTTTTATTGTAAAACCAAATGTGAAGTAGGGCCAAGTTATTGGAGCGGACATCACATTATAGCAGATGACAGTAGAAGCGCGTTCTGCTGTCACTTATCTAAATCACGTTAAATCGACAAGAGATATATATAGGCCCAGGAGGACATATATGTTTCACATAGGGTGGTGTTTTCATTTCGATGTTTTATTTGGTCCAATATTGAAATGTTCTACAATGGCAGGTTGTGTTACCATTACACATTATTTAGATCCTCCCTTAATATAGGTTTTCGGCTCATTTGGTTGCTATTTAGTAGCGAAATGGAGTATCACAATGCTGGGACGCCAGGCAGTGAACTTACAACTTATTTTTCCTATGAGAAGTGTGTTGTGTCTGTCTGAGCGAGGGAGTCAGAGAGAGAGAGTCGTATTGTGCCTGTCAGACTGAGGAGAGAGGGAGAGAGTGACACAGAGAAGGGTGACAGAGGGGAGCGAGAGGGGAGCCAGAGGGGAGCGCTCCACGCAACCAGCCACTGAATAGGCCTGGTTTTCAAAAGCGCAAAGCGCTAAATTTACACCAGGTGGGAAGATATCATTACGCCGATATTTAACGCCGAAACGCCCATTCTCGCCCATTCAGGGAGTGCGCCACGCCCATTCGGCCTAAAGCGCATTTACCAGCCTAAAGCCATGTTGATATCTTCCCGAGGCAGGCGCAAGGCACGTTTTTTAGCGCCGAAGGCCCGTTTTAGCGCCGAAGGCCTGTGGGAGAATAGGGGCCAGAATGTTAGAATTTTCTATAAAACACAATACATTTTAATGTATATTTTTGGCCCTCGGCCCTCCACCCAGATTGAGTTTTGGCCCTTCATGGGAAAGAATTTGGGCACCCCTGATATAGATGTTACTGATGGAAGAAAATTCCCTGGAACGGATTTCCCTCTACTGTACTGTTTCAATTGTTTTTGTGAATAATACAAAATTGGTTGTACTTGGAACATGTTTGAAAGGGTATATGGCAATAATATTTATGAACGTGATGTTATTATGACTACTACATCTTATTATACAAATAATTAATTACTCATATTATTTAGATACATACTATCATATAGGGAAAATAAACAATGCAGTGGATACAATAAAAACATCAAAAATCCCCAGATGTATACTGTGTATTCATAGCTTTCAAGGGGCGTTACGTGCTGCCGGGAACGCCCACCTGACGGTCCAAAAAAAACTTGTTCATTCTGCTGGCCGCCTCGACTAGTTTTTCACGCTGCGTTTGTTCAGCCAAAATGCCGGATACCTGTTGTGCTATCGGTTGCACTAACCGACGAGGAGACACGCCTGGCTTGTGCTTTTACAGAATCCCGTCGGAGAAAGAAAACTCAGACAGGAGGAGGTTGTGGATTTGTGCGATTAGACGTGGTTCAGTCGCTGGGGAGGGCAAATGGCTTTTTTTCTACCATCAAAGTACACACGTTTTTGCGGCCAACATTTCATCAAAGGTAAGCTCAAGTGACGTTAACGGGGTATTTTAATCATTATTGTAACGTTACTTGAGCTTACCTTTGATGAAATGTTGGCCGCAAAGATGTGTGTACAAACGGCTGAACAAACACAGCGTGAGAAACTAGTCGAGGCGGCCAGCGGAATGAACAAGTTTTTTTTTGACCGCCAGGTGGGCGTTCCCGGCAGCACGTAACGCCCCTTGAAAGCTATGAATACCAGAGATGGGGACTTGGACTTGAGTCGCACTTAAGTCACACACCGTGACTTGCGACTTGTCCTCAAAGACTTGAGACTTGACTTGGACTTGATGTTTGGGACTAGTGAACAATCTTTATTTTATTTTATTTATTTTTTTATTTATTTTTATTTTTTTATTTTTTTGGTGCATTAACATAAAGGAAACATCTACTTAATATGATCCAATCAATGCTGATACTGCATTCTAATAGATAAAGGAGTGAGGATAATAAAATGCTTTGAATTCCTTAGTTTTAGCTATGAAGTGTTCTAAGCAGACCGTATGGCATCCAGCAGATGATAGGACGCTCATCCATAAGAGACTTGACTTGGACTTGTGACCAAAGACTTGAGACTTGACTTGGACTCGCCCCTCAAAGACTTGAACTTGACTTGGACTTGCAAAGAATTGCTTGTGAGCATCTCTGATTTAGAGCGATATGATTTTACGCTCATAAAAACATCTCACTTAAAACAAACAAACTAGCAGATGTTTTCAAAGTGGGAGGCGGGCCTCCTCAGGGGGGGCTCAAAACAATTTCAGGGGAGGCTCAGTGAATGGAAGTGGAAAAAAACATTACATTAGTTGTTACATTAGTTATCAAAAGTAGATCACATACAATAGCCTACATATCAAAAGGAGATAACATAGGTAGCTTAATTGAGTGTGATTTAGCTAAAAAGAGAGTCCAGAGTAGTTTTATTTGACTGTTTTTCCCCACTTTCCCAGAATCAGATACATAATGCCCTTTCCCCCTTTTTTACATGTATTTAATCTGAAGTGTGTCAAACAGCAATATCAGGGGGGGGGGGGGGTGCTTGTTTGTCCAAGCTTTGTCTGAGGGGATAAACCCCTGAACTAAAGCTAATAAAAAGCGCAATAACGTGCTGGTTCCCCTAGAGGGTGACAACAGACAGAGTTAAACATCATTAGTCAAGTCAAGTCAAGTTTATTTGTATAGTACATTTCATACACAGAGGCAATTCAAAGTGCTTCACATAAAATGGTTGACAGGAAGAACATTAGTCTACAGAGCTGTATTATCATAAAAAAGGCAAGCTGGAAATTATTTTTGATTGGTGCTATGAACTGCTAGCTGAATCAGACATGGATACGAAATACAAAACCTTATCAGAACATTTGTAAGGCAACACAATTAAACAGTCAGAGAAGAAGAAGAAGAATACCAAGCTGGGTCAAGGTCATGTATCAGAGAGAAGAAGAAACACCAGGACATTCCAAACGGGGGAAATCAGCAATGTGTCATCCACACACACACACACACACACACACACACACACACACACACACACACACACACACACACACACACACACACACACACACACACACACACACACACACACACACACACACACACACACACAGTGAACAAGAGCTAAGGGGTCAGTTTCTTCTATTTCTTCCCTCACACACACACACCACACCAGCGTTGCCAGAAGTACAACAATTATCGTATTTGTACAATAATTTAGACCTCTGTACTGTACAAGTAATCACAAAATCACAAAATGTACGATAATTTGGTCATTTTGTGACGCAGTCACACTGAATGATTACCACCCAGTGGCTCTAACTTCTGTAGTAATGAAATGTTTTGAGAGGTTGGTCTTAGAGCACATCAAATCTGTCATTCCTCAGTCCATTGATCCATATCAGTTTGCTTATCAGTCAAACAGGTCTGTTGAAGATGTCATTTATATTGCTTTGCACACTGTACTAGAGCATGTTGACAGATGCAATACATACTGCAGACTGTTATTCATTGATTTTAGCTCTGCGTTGAATACAATTGTTCCAAGGAAACTGATTGTGAAATTGAGAGCCCTGGGCCTGCCCCCCTCCATTTGTGACTGGATTTTAGCTTTCCTGCTGGGGAGGGAACAGGAGGTAAGGATAGGAAGCTCTACCTCTTCCACAATAGTCACACACATAGGGGCCCCCCAGGGTTGTGTCCTCAGTTCCTTTTTGTACCTTCTTTTCACCTGTGATTGCTTTGCAAAGCATAAATCAAACCGCTTTATTAAATTTGCAGATGACACCACTGTCATTGGACGGATTCAGAATAACGATGAATCCGCCTATAGACAGGAGGTGAAAGACCTGGTAGATCGGTGCAGTGACAACAACCTTGATTTAAATGTCACCAAAACTAAGGAAATCATTGTGGACTTCAGGTCAAATGCATGTCTGCACACTCCCATTAGCATTAACGGTGCAGACGTTGAGATTGTGGATAGGTTTAAGTTTCTAGGGGTGCAGATCTCCAAAGACCAGTGGTCTCTTAACTGTTCTTTTAATGTCAGGAAGGCTCAACAACGTCTTTACTTCCTGAGATGCCTGAAAAAGGCTGGTGTTTCCACCAAAACTTTAATAAACTTCTACAGATCCACTGTCGAGAGCCTCCTCACAGGTTGCATAACTGTCTGGTACAGAAGCTGCTCTGCCAAGGACCGTTGTCTCATTGACAGAGTTGTGAAAACAGCCCAGAATATTATAGGCGCAGACTTGCCTCCTGTGAGAGATATCTATGTAAAAAGGTGCCATGACAGGGCCCAGAAAATAATCGCTGACCCCAGTCACCCAGGAAATGGTCTTATCACCCGACTACCTTCGGGCAGACGCTTCGATGGGAGCGCTCCCCAGACAGGAAGGTTAAGCACAGGGTTAATACAAGTAGACTTGTAAACAGTTTCTTCCCAGAGGCAGTCAGGTTCTTAAATGAATAGGACAACTGCACCTTATTGCTTTGATCTGCTGCTCTTACTATTTTACTATTTTATTATTTTATCTTTTTATCTTTCTAATTTTGCACTGTGCAGACATGCTAGCCTGCCATGGTTCCTAGAGAACAGCACAAAGCACTTTATTCATATGCCCTTCTTATTATGCCTTTTAAAAATCATTATTTTTTATACTGTTATTCATTTACAACCATGCACTGTGCCGACATGCCGAATGTATCCATGTCTTACCCTGTTTAATGTTTTGTTGTGTGCTCTCTGTTTTTGTACTTTTCTGTACCATGTGCAGGTGTGGCTTTGTGTACAAGAATTCCAATGCATTTTAATACCAAATTTTAATGCAAATGGCAAACAAATTTGAACTTGAACTAATCAATCTAATCCTACGTCTATCTGTTTATTACATTACATTACATTACATTACATTACATTACGTCATTTAGCAGACGCTTTTGTCCAAAGCGACTTACAATATCACAATTTGTCAACAATTTGTTTTATAGAACTGAACAGTCAAGTGACATCTTTTGTCCCAGAAGTGAGTTTCCCATTCATTTTCTTCATAGACATTTAGAAAAATCCGTATATAATATATATATATATATATAAACTATATATATATATATATAGTTAGTTAGTTAGTTTTTTTTTATTTCCGTGTCATGCCATTTCTGGCCCATCCCACATGGGATTACAAGACAATATCACACCAACAAAAATAAACAAAGTATATAATATATACACATACGCATGTACATATACATACACATATACACACTTACTGTACATACATACACTTTTTTTTTCTTTTCTTCTTCTTCTTACATTGCCTTTTCCTGATAAAGACCTTTTTTTCTCATGTCCCAGGCTTTTTCCAAATAACAAGCCAGTCCAAAAGTTTCATACGTAAACAACCAACTCAAATTATGTGCATCATCATTATTAAGAAAATCAAAATCTGTTTTTATCTTACTGAACAAAATATTGCGCGGTTCACTGTAAAAAGGACAATAAAAAACAAAATGTAACTCATTTTCTATGTCATTTAAACAACACATTGGACACACCCGCTCTTCTTCTTCCAATCTGACATACCGTCCAGTTTCGATCATAAGCGGTAAAATACCAGATCTCAGCTGGGCACATAAGGCTCTCTGCTTTTTTGATAAATTATAATTAACATAATTTTCAGTACCAAAATCATGTTTAATCATACGAAACGTACGCAGCTTTGGTTTAGTCCATATATCCTCAGCCCATCGCACCTTATACTGAGTAAACACAGATTCTCTAAGTATAGCAATGTTGATTTTGCTGTTATTGAAATATATATATATATATATATATATATATATATATATATATATAGTGGCCCCTATCGTTGCATCGGCGCAGTTTCTAGGCCGAGCGGCAGGCGCAGATCAAAGCAGTGGGCGTGGAAAGGCGCACTTGATATCGTCGTGCTGGCGCTAGATGCAGCCCAAAGCATTACAACCACGCCTTTTAGGCGTAAAATTATGCACCGTCATGCTCATTGGATAAGTGCAATAAACGAATCGCACGCTTGCCTTTTTAGCTCCAATTCCAGTGATCCCGCAAAACCAGACGAAAGCCAAACGCTCTGCCCCCCCTAGGGTGACCAGATGTCCCGCTTTGTGCGGGACTGCACAGCATTTTCGCGATTTTTCACGCGTCCCGCAAATTGAGAAGATGTCCCGCATTTTGGGCGAGAGAGAGAGAGAGAGAGAGAGAGAGGGAGCGCGATCAGACCAAGGCAGAGAGAGAAATAGAGGGAGAGCGGGGGAGAGAGATAGACCGAGAGACAGAGGGAGAGCAGGGGAGAGAGAGAGCGTGCACACCGCTGCTCTTGTCTGCAGCACACACTGTGGCTCGAGAGATGTGCAGCGCACGGTTAACTTCACATAGTGCAGCCTGAGAGATGTGTATTCCCAGTAACTAGTAGCAATAATAACAATACCAATGGCCAAATAGGTACTTACCATACTAATGATAATAGCTACTACCCATATTAATACAACAGTGCATCTTTGCACAAAGCTCTCAAGTGTTGTATAACTGGTACAATTGAAGACAGCCTCAAATCTTTCTCAACAGCTGCTACAGGCTATTTGCAACGGGCAATTATAAATTCCATTCTAAGCTGTGCTCTTATTGTGATGTTAGTTAATGTTTTGTTCAGATGAAGCTAGCCTACTATGGTTCTACTTCAATACCTATATGGTTCAGTAGTATATTGTTCTACTAGAAAAGTCTGACTAACTTTAATGTTTTCGTGTGTGGAAGGCACACACCTGCCATGTGTTTCATCTGTACATGAAGCCATGACTTGAATCCCATGTCAGCAACCTGTCTGGTCTGTTTTATTGTAGCCTACACATTTTAGTCAGATAATTTATGTTTTTATTTGCAGATTGTGTGAATCAACCAGAGGGCAAAGCATAGAGAGGGGTGAATAGAAATGTATATTTTTTGTAAGTTAGAAAATACAGTATATCTAAATTTTAGACTGCCTCAAATCATCGGTAGCGTGTCCCACATTGTCCCACACAAACGTACTCTTTGTCCCACATTTGGTTTGCTGGGATCTGGTCACCCTACCCCCCCCCCCCCCCCTCCCTTCATCCAGCCTGTCTGTCTGCATTATAGGCTATTATTCCATATTATTATGCTTCTCAAACCAATCTAACTGCAGTTTCAATACTGCAAGCATGTAAATACGCTACACTATAGCAAGATCAAAGTGAAAATAATGTTCTATGCATCAGCTAGAAAAATATAGCCTATTAGATTGGTGAAAGTTTGTCCAGAAAGATATCATTTTCTCTCGCCTGCTGCAGGAAGGATGATGCACATAAATATACCCTACATTATGTCAAGTCATTGCATAAATGTGTTTTTATTGTAAAACTAAATGTGAAATAGGGCCAAGTTATTGGAGGGACATCACAGTATAGCAGATGCCATTAGAAGCGCGTTCCGAAGCGCGTTCCGCTGTTACTTCTCTAAATCACGTTAACTCGACAAGGGGTATATATATGCCCAGGAGGACATATATGTTTCACATAGGGTGGTGTTTTCATTTCGAGGTTTTATTTGGTCCAATATTGAAATGTTGACAATGGCAGGCTGTGTTACCATTACACATTAATTTAGAACTACCTTTTATATCTATTTTGGCTCATTTGGTGGCTATTTAGTAGCGAAATGAAGAAACACAATGCATGCTGGGAACTCAGAGAGAGAGAGAGAGAAGGGTGACAGAGAAGAAGCAGTGAAGGCAAAGAATAGGCCTGCTTTTCAAAAGCGCAAAGCGCTAAATGTACGCCAGCTCCCAAGATATCACTAGGCTGGTATTTAGCGCCGACACGCCCACTTTGGGACTGCGCCACGCCCATTCGGCCTAAAGCGCATTTGGCAGCCTAAAGCCTATTGCTATCTTGCCGAAACAGGCGCAAGGCACGTTTTTTTGCGGTTAAGGCCCGTAATAGCGCCGATGGCCTGTGGGAGAATAGAGCCCATATAGTTTTAAGGCTGGAACCAAGCCAACCACGGGCCCCCACCCCCCGCGTATGGGGGACGTACGATGGGGGGCGTACGATAATTTACCTGCAAAAACGATAATTCTTACCCTCTGGTACGATAATTCAACATTTACCATCTGGCAACACTGTCAACCTCCCCACCCATTTCTTCACATCAAAGACGTGAATTGTTGGTTGGTTGATGATGTCACAGGACAGTGTCCTTGGCCCCACAGATAAGCCTTCATTTGCCTTGTTGAACTTGACTCCAGCCAGGGAGTGTTTCAAACTTCACACCAAACAGCCACAAAACATTGCTGCTGTCCTGGCATCCAACAGCTGTTTGGTTTGGTCCGAGCAGCGCACTACCCAAGTTTGAAATCACAATCGGACAAATGTTTCTCGAGATAAACCACTTTTTGTGTTGCCAGTAGGTGGCGCTGTGCCGAATTGCACAAAATTCGGCACTGCTCTATGTCAGGTTCCCAGCAGCACACTTACCAAGTTTGAAGTCGATCAGATGAATGGCTATCGAGATAAACCGCTTTTTGTGTTGCCAGTAGGTGGCGCTATGCCAAATTGCACAAAAACAGGGCACTGCACTGCACAATAGGGCACACTCCCAAAGTTTGAAGTCGATCCGACCAACGGTTCTCGATGGCATGCAGCAGATGATGCTCATCCATAAGCAGTGGTGGAAATGGCCAGGTTTTACTCTGGGAACCCTACTTACACAGGATGGGGGTTCTCGGAAGTGGTGTTGCCCTAGACTAGAGGATATTATTTCTGAATGCGTCACTCATTATAGCCTACCATTATAGCCACGTAAAAATCTCTTAGAAATCTCACTTGATCACTGAGCTCAGTGGCCAGGCCAGCGAAGCGGCAGGGCCACTTATTGTATTTGCCTGTATTCTTCTTCTCCCGGGAAGTTCGACTTCCCATGCATGAAAACTAACCAAACTTTGCACAAAGGTCCAGTCCCATGCCAAATGTCTTTGACGCAAATTTGGTGCCAATAGTCCTAACGGCGGCACTACAGCGACCGTCTAAAGTTTAAAACTTTGAAAATTCACAAAAAATCAGGCATATGTGCTACGGCTTTGCAATTTTCACCGAAATGTGGGCCCAAATGAGGAGAAACCTTTGTCCAATGCAACCTATGGCCAATTATGAAGTCTAAAGACCGCAAAACTGCAAAAACTGTAAAACTAATTAAACCCTACTCCTCCCACATTTTTTCTTCAAACAACACCAAACTTCAGCATCTGCATCGCTAGACTGTCCTACACAAAAGTATCAAACAGATTTTCGATTGGTCAAAAATTGAGCCCACAGTGCATCAAAACGTTCAATTCTGCCCCGTGTATAGCCTAATTGCCTTAATTACCTAGGGCAATTAGGTTGTATTTGTGATGTCATCAGTCACTCAAGCAATTGTGATGCCATCACTGATTAGTCTAGCAGCAAGTCCTCAAAAAAGGCTTTAGTTTTTCAGATACCCCTACCCGAGGTAGAACAAATGACAACAATGATTTTTCTTATCTTTAGGGTCTCCCATTAATGAAATTGATTGTTGTCAAAAAAAAATTGGGGGAAAAAATGTTTTTTTGGCTGTTCTTTAGACCTACCCCAATCCCCGAAAAAGAGCCAAATTAGGCCAGTCCGAATAGGGGAAAGGTGACAAAAAAGCCAATAACTTGAGAATGCTCACTCTTTTCCTCACCAGATTTGCTGAGGTATGAACCAGGTGGCTGCCCTACATCACCAAATAGTCAGAAAATGATTTACCTAAAAAGATAATGAATTATAGTCCTGTAAATATAGCTTTAGTTTAGGCGGAAATTGTACTTTGTGGTGATAGGAACATAGGACTCCATCACTTTTCTCTCATTTATCAGAAAAACTGAAATCCCTGAAAAATATACCATTACTGAGTTGTCTAGGGTGCTATTGAACACTGACCAGTAGTTGTATGGAAATATCTGGTACAGTTCTATTGAAAATTAGATTTCTTTAGACATAGGCCTACTACCTCTTCAATGAAACAGTCAAATTATTGTATCTCATTCCAATGGGGGATAAGTGGCATAAAAGCCCATAACTTGAGAATGCTCACTCTGATGGTCATCATATTTGGAGAGGGAAATACCAGGTGGCTGAACTACATCACCAAATAGTCAGAATGTGAGTAACCCAATAAAATAAAGTTGATCTAAATTACAAACTGCCTCGAGCGGCTGTAGCTCAGGAGGTAGAGCGGGTCGTCCACTAATCGCTTTGGATAAAAGAGGTCGGTGGTTCGATTCCCACCTCCTCCAGTCTGCATGTCGAAGTGTCCTTGGTCAAGATACTGAATGCCAAATTGCTCCTGATGGTGTGCCAGCACCCTGCATGGTAACCTGCCACCATCGGTGTATGAATAGGTGAATGTACCTACTGACTGTAAAGCGCTTTAAATAAAAGCGCTATATAAATGCAGGCCATTTCCCATTTACCATAAAACATAGAAATAACAAGGTGTAAATATTGGAAGTTTTATTGAAACTGGAACATTAATCCAAGTATAATAGTAATCATAATACATAATACACAATCACAAAAACAGACTAGAAAAACGGACTAGAAAAAAACAAAAACAAGGTAAAAATAAAACAGAACAGAGAAATAAAAAGTGGCTGCTTATTTGTCCGGGTATATGGACACTTTTTTCACAGCCAAAGTCAAAATATCCAAATATGAAATACAGTATCAGGCCTTTGTTGAACGTATTATGACCCTACCAGATTATTGTGCCAGTGTTTGGGAGTCTGGGGCACATTCACAACCGTATACTCCATGGACTGCAATTGTAATGATTGCAAAAGACTGATGCAAACAAAACTGTCTAAATATTGTTCAGTCTGGAGGCAGCCTGTCTATCTGGAGACGATCATGTTTAATATACTGTATCCTTAGTATCATTGTCCATTTGTCAGATTAAGCTATCACAATGTTACATTCTTCCCTCTTCTGTGTATCATATTGTAACCTTTTTCCAAAGTATTTGGATCTTTCATTGTTGCTGCATGTATATAAGATGTTGGAAGGCCAACAGAGAAGCACTGGCACTTTCCACTCTCTCCACAGTTTGGATCTTTGCAATACAAGTGTGTAATGTCTCTCACTTCTGTAGGTGCTGGGGGTTTCCTAAATAGAGCTGGTCAAATGGCTCCATCTCTGGCAATCCATCCCTTGACGATAGGACTCCATAACAGGGGTTTGGGCATGTGACTGTGAAACCATATCAGTGTCTGATACATTGCTCTTGCTGTCTACCAGCATATCATGTACTCACTGGCTGTCACACAACAAGTAGTTTGTACAGAATAGGAAAGACAACAGCATTCACCAAACTCAAGACCCATCTCAGTGAGCTCAAATATCTGGCCCATTTTGGACTCTGCCAGCTTGGAAGAGTCTTTGCCAGTCGCAAGAGAATTTGCGCTTCTGCTTCACGTAAAAAACAAAAAGGAAAATGGACTGATGTGCACAAACTTGGATGAAGGTTCATAATTGCATCAACAACATATGCAGCCTATGCAAATCTGCCACCAACAGAGGATGCATTTTCACAACATGTGCAAAGAGCAATGTATCAGACAGCGATATGGTGTCACAGTCACATGCCCAAACCCCTGTTATGGAGTCCTATCAGCAAGGGATGGATTGTCAGAGATGGAGCCATTAAACCAGTCCTATTTAGGAAACCCCTAGCACCTACAGAAGTGAGAGACATGACTTACTTGTATTGAAAAGATCCAAACTGTTGAGAGAGTGCAAAGTGCCAGTGCCTCTCTGTTGGCCTCCCCTGTACGGAGTTCTGCACCTGCTGCGCAAGGATGTCAAAATGTGTCCCCAAACGTCTCTGAGGAATTTGACATTTGACATTATAGTATCTATATACTTGCCCTCTCACTGAAACACATCTTATGTACGCGCAGCAACAATGAAAGATCCAAATACTTCGGAAAAAGGTTACAATATGATACACAGAAGATTTTTTTTTTTACATTGTGATAGCTTAATCTGACAAATGGACAATGATACTAAGGATATATTAAACATGATTGTCTCCAGATAGACAGGCTGCCTACAGACTGAACAATATTTAGACAGTTTGTTTGCATCAGTCTTTTGCAAGCCTTACAATTGCAGTCCATGGAGTATACGCTTGTGAATGTGCCCCAGACTCCCAAAAACTGGCAAAATAATCATAATACGTTCAACAAAGGGCTGATACTGTATTTCATATTTGGATATTTGGACTTTGGCTGTGAAACATGTGTCCATATACCAGGTCAAATGAGCAGTCACTTTTTATTCCTCTGTTCTGTTTTATTTTTGCCTTGGTTATTTTGTTTTCTAGTCTGTTCTCCTGTTTTTGTTTATGAAATGAAATGAAGCACTGAGATTTGGGGCTACCATAAAACAAATGTATTATGATTACTATTATACTTGTATTATTCCATCATGTCAAGACAGGAGATACTACTGATTTATAGTTTGGATGAATGTTCCGGTTTCAATAAAACTTCCAATATTTACACCTTGTATTTCTATGTTTTAGAGGCTTGTAATTTAGATCAACTTTATTTTATTGGGTTCCCCACATTCTGACTAGTTGGTGATGTAGTTCAGCTACCTGGTATTTCCCTCTCCAAATATGATGATCATCAGAGTGAGCGTTCTTAACTTATGGGCCACAGTACCCATCTGACCTCAACCACTACCGTCCCAACTCCAACATCCCCTTCATCTCCAAAACTCTTGAAAGGGTGATTGCCGCCCAACTCCAGTCCCACCTCGACTCAAACAACCTCCACGAAGCATTTCAATATGGTTTCCGCCCTAATCACAGCACTGAAACAGCCCTGGTAAAAATCACTAATGACTTCCTCCATGCAGCTGACTCTGGACTCCTCACCATCCTCATCCTCCTTCACCTCTCCGCTGCTTTCGATACCATCTCCCACCCACTACTTGGGGAGCACCTGGCAAACATCACGGTGTTACACTTTCCTGGTTTGCATCCTACCTCACCGACAGACAACAGTTTGTCCAACTAGGGAACCACTCGTCCGGGTGTTCTGCCATTTGACCCAGGGGTCAGTATTGGGTCCACTCCTATTCATCACCTACCTCCTCCCCCTGGGTAAAATCCTCCGACACCATGGTGTCCAGTTTCACTGCTACGCCGATGAAACCCAGGTCTATATCTCCCCCAAACCCACCACCGCACTTCCTCCCACCTCCCTCACCACCTGCCTCCAGGACATCAGGAGCTGGATGAGCAGTAACTTCCTGAAGTTAAATGCCAGTAAAACCGAGGCTTTGCCCATCGGCTCCAAAATACATCCTGTCCAAAGCTCCTCATCCACACATTTGTTACATCCCAGATTGATTACTGCAGCTCTCTTCTCTCTGGCCTACCCACCAAATTGCTCAACAGACTCCAAATGCCTGGATCATCACCCGCACTAAATCATCTGACCACCTCACCCCTGTCCTCATTCAACTCCACTGGCTTCCCATTCACTACCGGATTGACTTCAAAAACCTTCTGCTCACTTACAAAGCCCTACACAACCTAGCACCCACCCATCTCTCTGACCTCCTCCAGGAATACACCCCTTCCCGCTCCCTACGCTCTTCCTCAGCTGGCCTCCTGACCGCCCCCCCCCCCCCCCCCCCCCCGCCTCAGTACCATGGGTGCTAGGGCCTTCAGCTGCTCTGCACCCTGACTCTGGAACTCCTTGCCATCACACATCCAACAGTCTGACTCCATCACCACATTCAAATCCCACCTCAAAACCCACCTGTTCAAATTGGCCTACTACCTTTAATCATAATACAGCACTCAATCTGTTATTCGCCTGCCGTGTGTATCTCCTGTCTTTTCTTATATCTACGCTCGTCGTATTTTAATGATGCTGGTGTTTGCAATGCTTGTTTTTATGTATGATCTTTTAGAATGTTATGTCTCTTTTATGCACTGTACAATGAGCTTGGGTGTTTTGAAAGGTGTCACAAAATAAAATGTATTATTATTAGTATTATGCCACTTAAAGAAATCTCATTTGCAATAGAACGATACGAGATATCACCATACAACTACTGGTCAGTGTTCAATAGCACCCTAGACAATTCAGTAATGGTATATTTTTCAGGGATTTCAGTTTTACTGATAAATGAGAGAAAAGTGATGGAGTCCTATGTTCCTATCACCACAAAGTACAATTTCCGCCTAAAGTAAAGCTATATTTACAGGACTATAATTCATTATCTTTTTAGGCAAATCATTTTCTGACTATCTGGTGATGTAGGGCAGCCACCTGGTTCATACCTCAGCAAATCTGATGAGGAAAAGAGTGAGCATTCTCAAGTTATTGGCTTTTTTGTCATCTTTCCCCTATTCGGACTGGCCTAATTTGGCTCTTTTTCAGGGATTGGGGTAGTTCTAAAGAACAGCCAAAAAAACATTTTTTCCCCCAATTTTCTTTTTGACAACAATCAATTTCAATAATGGGAGACCTTAACTCATTGAGTGCCAGCCACTTTTGGAGAACGGACGCTCCCAGTGCCAGAGTTTCAGAGCGTTTTCAGTGATTTCTCGAGGCCCACAGAATATTGTGTGATATTACTATGTAAACACCGAACACGCCCAAAGAACGATGAGACTCTCTTCTATCATCAGCAAAAAAAAGTTTATTGATATAATTTTCCGTTCTTTAGTTATCAGCCGGAGAAGATGGGTTGATTTGAGCAAAAACAGCCGTTTCAACTTAGGAGCTGAGATAATCACACTTTTGTGAAAGGAAACATTTCAAGCACATCACTGACTCTGAAGCTAATATTTTCTGATTTAGTGACACCTAAAACATTTGAACAGTCATTTCCTTCAATAAAACAGCAAAAACAAAGGAATTTTGATCGCAAAATATTATTTTTTAGCTGCAACCAGCAGCTCTGTGGGATCGTCACTTTGGCTGTTTCCAAAGTTTTTATTGAATAATTCACCAAAAAATTTAAAAATTTACATACGGCAAGTAGAGACCATGAGTGACTATGCCAGAAAGAATGGCCAGGATTCATCCATAGGTGGCGCTATACACGTGTGTACAACACGTGTAAGCATTTCAAAATGCACAACTTTCTTGAATAATTCAAATTCAAATCCCCTTGACCAAAAATGTTCAAAGAACAGTTCAAATGGTAACAGAGGCCGCCGGTCCCATCTGTTTACCAGTAGTACCATCGTCTTCATCGATTACTCTACGCTGAGAGGAAAAGCGCGCCGTGCTAACAGAGGCCGCCGGTCCCATCTGTTTACCAGTAGTACCATCGTCTTCATCGATTACTCTACGCTGAGAGGAAGAGCGCCCCGGTCTAACGTTAGCTCTGGTGGTGGGTGCCATGGTAACAGAGGCCGCCGGTCCCATCTGTTTACCAGTAGTACCATCGTCTTCATCAATCACTCTACGCTGAGAGGAAAAGCGCGCCGTGCTAACAGAGGCCGCCGGTCCCATCTGTTTACCAGTAGTACCATCGTCTTCATCGATTACTCTACGCTGAGAGGAAAAGCGTGCCGTGCTAACAGAGGCCGCCGGTCTCCCATCTGTTTACCAGTAGTACCATCGTCTTCATCGATTACTCTACGCTGAGAGGAAGAGCGCCCCGGTCTAACGTTAGCTCTGGTGGTGGGTGCCATGGTAACAGAGGCCGCCGGTCCCATCTGTTTACCAGTAGTACCATCGTCTTCATCGATCACTCTATGCTGAGAGGAAAAGCGCGCCGTGCTAACAGAGGCCGCCGGTCCCATCTGTTTACCAGTAGTACCATCGTCTTCATTGAACAGTTCAAATGTTCAAAGTACAGTTCAGTTATTTTGAGAAAAAAAGAAAAGAAATTTGTACAGTTATGTATGTATGGGATGCTGAAATGATGCAAGTCCAGTTCAAAGTTATTGTTATGATGTACAGTTATGTATGTGAGTAGTCCGGCTCAGTGTGGTAAGCTAGGAAACACTTTGGGTGCAAGGGGACACAACAGGTCTTGCAGCACATTCTGGTCTCTCTGCGCAGGCCCCTGCGTACGCAGACCCTACACCTTCTTGTTGGTCTTGCTTTGCTGGTGGTGGCCATCAGGTATTCCAGCTTGTGTTTGGCAATCGGGGTAGTGAGCCTGCAGTCTGGGTCGGTGTTGTATGGTGCCCTGCGTGCCCCACCCCCCTCAACTGCAACTTCCTCCTCCTCCTCCTCCTCCTCCTCCTCCTCCTCCTCCTCCTCCTCCTCCTCCTCCGGCACAGGTCGCTTTGAGGTCCATGACTTCACCACCCTCCGCAATGAAATCCAAGAGGGTTTTACACTCCCCTGGGTTCCTGGCTTTATAGAGGATGTAGGCGTTGAAGATGCACACTTGGAACAGATAGGCTACAAACTTCTTGGGCCAGTTCAGTGTCTTCCGGATGAAGGGGTAGTAAGCAATGTTTTGGTCCAACCTATCCACCCCATTCATAGATGAGTTGTATGCCACAACACACTCTGGCTTGAGCTGAGCCACTTTGTTTGTCTGTCCCTTCTGCCACACGTCAACGCTCTGCATGCTGTCTTTGTGGCACGTTGTCACCATCTTCACCAGCCGTTTGTCCTGCCAAGCTAAAACCATAACCCTCTCATTGTGACGCACAACTTTTCCCCCCACCCCCAGGTCAGCCTTTGTCACCTCCCTGATGATCTGAGGTTCCCCCCTATTCTTCCTCAGCGTTCCACACACATTGGTTTGTGCTCGCAGTAAACGCTCACACAGTGCAACAGAGTTATAGAAGTTGTCCATGTAGAGCGTGTAACCATGACCTGGAAGACGATCAAGGAGCGAGAACACAGTGTCTGGCAGAGTGCTAGGTACCCCAACATAAGGCTGCATGTTGAAGCAGTACCCTGTGGCAGAGTCACACAGTATGTATGATTTGATGCCATACTTCACCGGCTTCTGTGGGTTGTACACCTTGAAAGACAGACGGCCCCTCCACAGCATCATACCCTCATCAATACATATGTTTTGACCTGGTTGGTACAGCTCCTTGAACTTGTTGACAATATAGTTCAACACAGGACGGACTTTAGTCATTTTGTCCGTCGCATCCTGTGATGCATTGTCATTGTAGTGAAGGAAGCGGCAGATGAGTTGGAACCGGTTCCTTGGCATTGTCTTGTTGAAATAGGGAGTTGCATCTATTTCGTCTGTACTCCAATACAGTGCAATGCTTGGCTTCTTTATGTAATGTAGCCAGTGATGAACGAAAGTCCAAAGAATGTTTTCAGTTCTGGGACTGACACTGGTTTCCAAGCATTACCTCTGCTATGTGGCAGACTGTCCGGGTGTGCTTGAAAATAGTGAGTGGCAAAATTCTTTGTCTGTTCCACAATGTGTTGGAGCAGCTCATCCGTCAGGAACAGCTCCAGGAAGTCAGCTGGCAGGTCGGAATCCAGCTCTGCAGCAGCATTCTGGGGTCCACAGGTTGCAGTGAAGGGGATCTGGTTTGGTTCCCAGTCTGCCTGCTGCCAGCCTGTATCTTCCCCACCTCTGCTCGATGCAACTGTAAATGTAATGATTGAAATATACAGTACATGTATATAATTATCAAATACATTTTTTATTGCTTGGTTATGATGTGTATATATATATATATATATATATATATATATATATATATATATATATATATATATTTTTTTTTTACCTTTCTTCCTTGAACTGCATGTGGGAGTGGGAGTGGGTTTTCTCCTCGATGTTGACGATGTAGGAGCTGTAAATTATTGAAATATATATATACATTATCATAAATACATTTCATTATTGCTTGGTTTTATGATGTGTAGGATATATATATATATATATTACCTGTCTTCCTTGCACTGCCTGTGGAAGCCGTGGGAGTGTCTCTGCTCGATCCACAGTCTGTAGAAATATATACAATTATCAACCACAATTGACCACAGTTTTATTGCTGCAGTTTTACTGACTATAATGCCTGAACCTGCTCAATCCATGATCTGTGGAAGTATATCTACCATAAATATACATTGTGTTATTGCAATGTTATGGCTATTTAGAAAAAAGTTTTACCTGCTCTGCTGCGTGTGTCAGGCGATGAATCTCTGCTACCTCCGTCAGGCGACGAATCTCTGCTACCTGCAGATCCCCATTCAGGCAACCACTCGTCGGATTAATCTGGATCCGGCTCACTGAATTCATCCGACGTATCTGAAGTTTCAGTTGTGAGCTGAGATGAAACTATGTCCGATTCTTGACCAGTACCATCGTCTTCTTCATCTCTTTCTTCTGCACGCTGAGAGGAAGCGCGCACTCCACCATGCTTCACTGTGGTGGGTGCAGAGCTAACAGAGGCCGCCGGTCCCATTTGTTTACCAGTAGTACCATCGTCTCCATCGATCACTCTACGCTGATAGGAAGAGCGCCCCGGTCTAACGTTAGCTCTGGTGTCTTCATCGATCACTTGTTCTTCTGCACGCTGAGAGGGAAAGCGCACCCGCCTAGCTCTACCACGCTCTGTGGTGGTGGTAACAGAGGCCGCCGGTCCCATCTGTCTACCAGTAGTACCATCGTCTCCATCGATCACTCTACGCTGAGAGGACGAGCGCCCCGGTCTAACGTTAGCTCTGGTGGTGGGTGCCGTGGTAGTAACAGAGGCCGCCGGTCCCATCTGTCTACCAGTAGTACCATCGTCTCCATCGATCACTCTACGCTGAGAGGACGAGCGCCCCGGTCTAACGTTAGCTCTGGTGGTGGGTGCCGTGGTAGTAACAGAGGCCGCCGGTCGCATCTGTCTACCAGTAGTACCATAGTCTTCATCGATCACTCTATGCTGAGAGGAAAAGCGCGCCGGGCTACCGTTAGCTCCACCAAGCTGCACCGTGGTTTCTGCAGTGGGAAAAGTTTTTTCCTGGTCGCCACCAGAAGTGGTGGCACCACCACTAGTGCCTTCTCCAGCGATCGCCACACGTTTAGGCACAGAATACAAGCTCTCTTGCAGAGTAAGCTGCTTGTACTTCTCGGGTTTTCTCTTACGCTTCGCCATGTCTGCCTCATCAAAGGATCGCCGCTCACTACAAAGAACCACCGCGTTTCCGTTTCCCCAACGACTTCTTCTGTGTTTTTTACTCCACTTTCTCTAATCTGGAGAGCACTGTCGCCACCTAATGGGTCTGTAAAATAGGTTATACACATTCAATAGCTCCCATATTTTTATAGGAGATGTAATAGGCTTAGATCCACGTCCCACCGTCAAAAAACGCAATTGACGACTTTAGTCGTCATTGGCACTGAACGTTACTTTTTCAATTGACGACTTTAGTCGTCATTGGCACTCAATGAGTTAAAGATAGGAAAAATCATTGTTGTCATTTGTTCTACCTCGGGTAGGGGTATCTCAAAATTTGAGGGCCCTTTCTGCTAGACTAGATGTCACTCGAGCAATTTTGATGTCATAATAACTAAAAAGCCTTGAGACTTGCCCGGCCACGAACCATTGCTGCGCAGCAGCTATAATTTCCCCTTGATTTTATGACCGACTTGAATATTAATGCTGCTTTAGCTTATTCAGCTTACAAATACCAGTGGTGTATAAAGTACTCGAAATCCATACTTGAGTAAAAGTATAGATACTTTACCAGAAAATGACTTGGGTAAAAGTCAAAGTCAGCCATTAAAATATTACTTGAGTAAAAGTCTTAAAGTAGCTAATATTTTCTGTACTTAAGTATCAAAAGTATTTTTTTAATATTAAATGTACTTAAAAGTATTGAAAGTAAAAGTACAAGTAAATCCTGTTTATAAAGAAAGCAAGCGGTCCGGAGTTTCAGAATTTTTAGCTTTATTGTGAGTTTGCTTTAGGTGCCTGCTTTAGGCTATCATGGCGATAACATATCTCCATGTCAATGGGAAATATATAATAATCATCATCATCATCATCATCATAATCACCATAGATCATGGGCATCTCCTCCATATAGCTCTATGCCTGGATATTGTCACGGCCAGATAAACAGTTAATCAATGTAATCACTCTATAGAAATTGAAACTGACGTTACCTCTCTGAAACACGACAGTATTATTGGGCTGTGTCAAAACAGCGACTGTTACACCAGATAGCAACGGAAATACCATGATTTACTTTCAGAATAAAATGCTTCTCACCTTTGAAGAAACAAATAAAGCATTTAGGATTTTATTTTGAAATCCTTAAGCGGAAGACCTATACTTTTACGTTCTGGCTGCATGGACGCTTGACCAATTTGAAGCTTACCCCAAGAGACGCAGGGCCCTATCGTTGCAATCGGCGTAGAAACTGCGTTTAAGGCCTGGCCTAGCGCAGTTAGTGGGTGTGGACCAGCGCACTCGCTATCTTGGTATCGGCGCTACACGCAGCCTCAACCATTATAACCACGCCTTTTAAGCGTAAAATTATGCACAGTCCGCTCATTGGAGAAGTGCAGTAAGCTTGCCTTTTAAGCTCCAATTCCAGGAGAAATCCGGTAAAACCAGACAAAGCCAAGTGCTCTGCTCCCCCCCCCCCTCCCTTCATCCCATCTGTCTGTCTCCATATATAGGCTATTATTCCATATTATTATGCTTCTCAAACCAATCTAACTGCAGTTTAAATACTGCAAGCATGTAAATACGCTACACTATAGCAAGATCAAAGTGAAAAGAATGTTCTAAATGCATCAGCTAGAAAAATATAGCCTATGATGAGATTAATTAGATTGGTGAAAGTTTGTCCAGAAAGATATCGTTTTCTCTCCCCTGCTGCAGGAAGGATGATGCACATAAATATACCCTACATTATGTAAAGTCATTGCATAAATGTGTTTTTATTGTAAAACTAAATGTGAAGTAGGGCCAAGTTATTGGAGCGGACATCACAGTATAGCACATGACAGTAGAAGCGCGTTACGCTGTCACTTATCTAAATCACATTAAATCGACGAGGGATATATATAGGCCCAGGATGACATATATTTTTCACATAGGGTGGTGTTTTCATTTCGATGTTTTATTTGGTCCAATATTGAAATGTTCTACAATTGCAGGTTGTGTTACCATTACACATTATTTAGATCTACCTTTTATATCTATTTCAGCTCATTTGGTTGCTATTTAGTAGCGAAATGGAGTAGCACAATGCATGCTGGGACATGCCAGGCAGTGAACTTACAACTTATTTTTCCTATGGGAAGTGTGTTGTGTCTGTCTGAGCGAGGGAGTCAGAGAGAGAGAGAGAAGGGTGACAGAGAAGAGGCAGAAGAGCGCTCCTCGCAACTGGCGCACTGGTTTCAGAGAGAGAGAGAGAAGGGTGACAGGGGAGAGGCAGAAGAGCGCTCCTCGCAACTGGCGCACTGAATAGGCCTGGTTTTCAAAAGCGCAAAGCGCTAAATTTACGCCAGTTGGGAAGATATCATTAGGCTGGCATTTATGGCCGACACGCCCATTCTCGCCCATTCAGGGGGTGCGCCACGCCCATTCCGCCTAAAGGGCATTTGCCAGCGTAAAGCCATGTTGATATCTTCCCGAGGCAGGCGCAAGGCACGTTTTTTTGCGTTTAAGGCCCGTTTTAGCACCGAAGGCCTGTGGGAGAATAGGGGCCGCAGCAGTGTCTTGTTTTCTGGTGGCATATTCCATCATTTTGGGTCAATTGGACACAATGTAAAGACAATTTAAAGTAATTACCTGTCGGATTTCAGCCCGTGAGAACTTTTAACATGGATGAAAAGACTGGGGAAGCACTGACCATGGCACTGACGGTAAGCGATTGGCAAACGCAACTTGCAACACAGAAGCACTGATTCGCTAGCCAAAATGACAATATTCTGAATTTGATAAGGGTCATGTAATCAGCATATTCCAGTTGCATTTTCCGAATTTGCCCTTTTTCCTAATTTTGCATTTTCCGATTTCTGGGTTATTCCACTATTATTCGGGGTTTAGGAGGATTCTTTGATCATGTATACACCGCATTCGGAATATGTGTCTCAATCAGGGTTTTTATCGCAGTTTGTGACGCATGTTTCATGTTTGTGGTCAACTGATGTGTGCTAGAAAGCGCTAGAAGAGGCGATATAATTATTAGAATCCGTCATCTCTGGCATGCGAACAGAAAAGCCCACATTTCTGATCGGGAGGAGATGAGAAACATTGTTTGGTTGCCCACAGAAGTCCAAAGTGCTTGCGACCCTGCGAGGTAATAACGTAGGCTAGTAGCCGAAAAACTCCGCCTACCTGCATCTCTCTCTCTCTCCCCCCCCCCCCCCCCCCCCCCCTCACATGTCGGGGAGGGCGAGCTACGGCTGCATGTAAACGGGAATATTAATGGATTATTCATTTAGTCGGAATATTGTAATTTTCCGAATATGGGCAAAAAGCGGAATATTGTGTGCATGTAAACATAGTGGGGTCCGGTGACCACCAGTGGTCCTTGAGAGGATTCCAGGATTCTCTGTTATCTCTCAACCTAATATATATGAAATTCTGGACAAAATCATATCTAGGCTACATTAAAAAAAAAAAAAAAAAAAAGATTTGCATCTGAGAGACCAAGGGCTCTATTCTCCCACAGGCCATCGGCGCTATTACGGGCCTTAACCGCAAAAAAACGTGCCTTGCGCCTGTTTCGGCAAGATAGCAATAGGCTTTAGGCTGCCAAATGCGCTTTAGGCCGAATGGGCGTGGCGCAGTCCCAAAGTGGGCGTGTCGGCGCTAAATACCAGCCTAGTGATATCTTGGGACCTGGCGTACATTTAGCGCTTTGCGCTTTTGAAAAGCAGGCCTATTCTGTGCCTTCACTGCCTCTTCTCTGTCACCCTTCTCTCTCTCTCTCTCTGAGTTCCCAGCATGCATTGTGTTTCTCCATTTCGCTACTAAATAGCAACCAAATGAGCCAAAATAGATATAAAAGGTAGTTCTAAATTAATGTGTAATGGTAACACAGCCTGCCATTGTCAACATTTCAATATTGGACCAAATAAAACATCGAAATGAAAACACCACCCTATGTGAAACATATATGTCCTCCTGGGCCTATATATACCCCTTGTCGAGTTAACGTGATTTAGAGAAGTAACAGCGGAACGCGCTTCGGAACGCGCTTCTAATGGCATCTGCTATACTGTGATGTCCCTCCAATAACTTGGCCCTATTTCACATTTAGTTTTACAATAAAAACACATTTATGCAATGACTTGACATAATGTAGGCTATATTTATGTGCATCATCCTTCCTGCAGCAGGCGAGAGAAAATGATATCTTTCTGGACAAACTTTCACCAATCTAATAGGCTATATTTTTCTAGCTGATGCATAGAACATTATTTTCACTTTGATATTGCTATAGTGTAGCGTATTTACATGCTTGCAGTATTTAAACTGCAGTTAGATTGGTTTGAGAAGCATCATAATATGGAATAATAGCCGATATATGGAGACAGACGGGATGAAGGGAGGTGGGGGGGGGGGGATCAGAGGCTTGGGTTTCGTCTGGTTTTGCGGGACCAGTGGAATTGGAGCTAAAAAGGCAAGCGTGCCATTCGTTTATTGCACTTATCCAATGAGCATGACAGTGCATAATTTTACGCCTAAAAGGCGTGGTTGTAATGCTTTGGGCTGCATCTAGCGCCAGCACGACGATATCAAGTGCGCCTGTCCACGCCCACTGCTTTGATCTGCGCCTGCCGCTCGGCCTAGAAACTGCGCCGATGCAACGATAGGGCCCCAAATCTCATCATATGGGGGTCCATTGTGAACTAAATTAGGTCTCCTTAGTATGAAAAAGGTTGGGAATGATTTATAGCAACACAATGCCATTTCCTTCCTTTTATGATTATAGTGGCATTTATTGATAGTATTGTGTTACATAGGTGTTGGTAGGAAAATAACAGGAGATTGTAATCAATTAACAGGTGATTAACAGGTCAAGTGACACAAACAGCCATTGAGCTGTGTGTATTGTAGCGCCATATTGGTAGGGAAATGCTTGTGACATCATGGGAATAGGCTTGGAGTTGTGAGGAGCCGGGAAAGGGTACAGGGGGAGTAGGGGAGTTACTATCTTGAAATCCCATAGTGTTTGGGTACAACGTGACGTCAGGTTGTATCACATTTTGTGCAGTTTTGAGGGCCAAAAAAAATGATACAAATGGTACAATGGTAACAGTTTGGTCTCAAATGTGGAAATTTTGACCAGAGTTCTTCACACACCACCCCCAAAGTCATGGGGGTTAAAAACTGAAAAAAAGTGGTTTGGGGGTAAGTTACACTTTAAATGCATTAAGCTCTGTGGTTAACAAAAGTTTATGGGAGCAGTAATTTGGGTTCACGAACATGAATCACTTAGTTTTATGTCTTTTGAAGCATTTTCTAAAAATCTTGTTAAAAACACATTTATGTTTCAAAAGTCATAAAAGTGACTTTGTGAAGATTATCCTGCTGAACCCAAATTACCGCTCCCATAAACTTTTGTTAACCACAGACCTTATTTTATGCATTTAAGTGAAATCCCCATTCTAAAACCCCATTGACTTTTCCCAGTCAATCAGCAAAGAGAATAGGCTACATTAGTGCTTAATCACAAAGGACATAAGATGGATGAGTTAGAAATCCAACTGAAACGGCATCGGATTTGATTTGGTTAGTTGAGGACGACTTTGAAGAAAATGAGAAAAATAACCTAGTTTGAAATGATATAGCCTACTCTACCGTGCCCACAAAAAAGTAACTACGTAACTTTTACTCTGAATAGTCTACATCTTAAATTAGCTACTTTTTACTTTTAGTCAAGTAGATTTTTCTAAGCCAGTAATTTTACTTCTACTTAGCCTAAGTAAAATTTCATCAAAGTAACAGTAGGCTACTTCTACTTAGATTTTTTTGTGTAGCTACTCTTTCTTCCACCCATGTCATTTTGTGCCACAGAGCAGTAAAAATCATACTCATTGCCTCTTTTTGTGCCTTCATGTCTCCAGAGCTGCATCTCTGTTTTCACATAGGCTACAGAATACAGTTTTCATATAGGCCTACAGAAGACAGTATACTGTTTGTTTGATTCAAGATTCAAGATTTTTATTGTCACTCCGTAGTACAAGTATCACGTGTGAAATTCTTGTGCTGTAGGCTCCGTTACAACATAGTGCAAAAAATAAAAGATATATAAATAAAAAACAAGAGGCAACAAGCAATAAAGCAGTAAGACACGCCACAGATAGTGGCGTGTTCACTGCCCATAGTGCAAATGGCATGAACATACTTTAAACATAATTAAACATAATAACATTCTGTTAGGTGCAAATAGCGTATACCTAATTAAACATACTATTGAACATTAGTCATACATAATGGTAGCATCTACAGTGCGGTACAGTACGGCTACTACACTATTTGTATATGTTAAGGAGTCTCGTGGCCTGTGAGAAGAAACTGTCCCTTTGTATATATTGTATACTGTATACTGTTTGTATACAGTAAATCATCACTCCTCCAGTACGTATGGCCGCCCCTCCCTCAGACGGAAGTTTGCGGCAGTGATCTCGTACGCCGCGGACCTGGAGTCTCACTGTGGCGCCAGCATTGTCCGCAGCATCCCCAGAGGGCGAGAGCACTTCCTGCTTCCTCCCCCCGCTGCCGAGATCGCTCAGGACTTTTACTTTTACTTTTTCATTGTCACCTCCGTTAAGTGATACAGCAGACGCCAGAATGATGCCAGAAATACTAATAACAGCACCAAAGAGAGTGTGATGCAACCGATCAACAAATGAATAAATAGCTCAGGTGAATCAGCCCAACACCTCATTCAGCCTCGGCATCTTTACAGAAGTGGCAGCAGTAGCCTACTAGTGGTGTGATTGATACAGTAGACGAAAGAATCCAGGGACGGACAGTAACAAAGTCAATTTACTTGAGTAGGCTACTGTACTTAAACAATGCTGGGCTCTATCATTGCATCGGCCTATAAACTGCGCTTAGTGCTAGGCGCAGCCCAGATTAGTGGGTGTGGACCAGCGCACTCGATATTTTGGTGTCGGCGCAACAGGTGGCCTTAAGCATTATAACCACGCCTTTTAAGCGTAAAATTATGCACAATCTGCTCATTGGGGAAGTGCAGTAAACGAATCACAAGCTTCACTTTTAAGCTCCAATTCCATGGAGCGATCCAGTCCGGCTTCAGAAAAGCCGAGGGCTCTGATCTCCCCCCCTCCCTTTTATCCCCTCTGTCTGTCTCCATATATAGGCTATTATTCCATATTATTATGCTTCTCAAACCAATCTAACTGCAGTTTAAATACTGCAAGCATGTAAATACACTACACTATAGCAAGATCAAAGTGAAAAGAATGTTCTAAACGTATCAGCTAGAAAAATATAGCCTATCCCTATGATGAGATTAGATTGGTGAAAGTTTGTCCAGAATGATATCGTTTTGCTACCTTTTCTTCTCCCCTGCTGCACAGGTAGTATGATGCACATAAATATAGCCTACATTATGTAAAGTCATTGCATAAATGTGTTTTTATTGTAAAACTAAATGTGAAGTAGGGCCAATTTATTGGAGCACACTGTCACTCATCTAAATCACATTAAATCTGCAAGGGATATATATAGCCCCGAGATGACATATATGTTTCACATAGGGTTGTGTTTTGATTTCAATGTTTTATTTGGTCCAATATTGAAATGTTCTACAATTGCAGGTTGTGTTAACATTACACATAATTTAGATCTACCTTTCTATCTATTTCGGCTCATTTGGTTGCTATTTATTATCGAAATGTGTTAGCCCAATGCATGCTGGGAGATTTCACATTTGTGGCTTTGGTAGGGAAGCCAGGCAGTGAACATTTGTTTGGCCAGAATTATCTCATTTTCTCTCGCCTTTTCTTCTCCCCCACTGCACAGGTAGGATGATGCAACAGCCTCTGAATGTCACGGGCTCAAAACTGTCATGTTATAAAAAACTGTCATGTCATGTTATACTATGTACGGTATAACAACTTCTTTTTTATATCAGACTTTTTTATATCAGACTGCCTGTCTGAGCGAGGGAGTGAGAGAGAGAGAGAGAGGGGGACAAACTGAGATCAGCAGAGCATAAATACTGTATAGAATACTGAATAAGGCCTGGTTTTCATAAGCGCAAAGCGCTAAATTAACGCCAGGGGGGAAGATATCGTTAGGCCAGTATTTAAGGCCGATTCTGGACTATTCTGGCACTGCGCCACGCCTGTTTGGCGTACAGCGCATTTCGTCGCCTAAAACCATGTTGCTATCTTCCCGAGGCAGGCGCAAGGCGCGTTTTTTTGCGTTTAAGGCCAGTTTCTGCGCCTAAGGCCTGTGGGAAAATAGAGCATTCTTTTTTTTAGGTCCAGCCCTATTTGCTAGATGGTGTTGATTGGTAGAGTTCTTTCTCAACACAATCCATGCTGTTCCTCATAGTAGCTCTGGAAAGTTGGGCAAAAACTAATGGTCAATGGGCTCATGCTCCTGTATGTACAAGCCATCGACATATAAAAGATGGACGCCGCCTCTGGTGCCGCTCAGTGAAGTCGTTGCATGTTATGGTGCCTTCCATTGAAAGTCGGGTGTCCGAAGTTCTGACGCAGTATTTCCGTGTTCCGCTCTTAATGCGTTCGAGTGCATTTGCGCAGAAAAATACAAACATGGATGCAGGGGCGGACTGGGATCATAATTCAGGCCGGGCATTAGATACCAAGCAGGCCAGGCCGATACGGGCCGACGCGCGTGCCGGCGTCGAAAAATTTGGGGCGTTTGAAGCTCAATTTGGGGCGTTTGAAGCCCAATTTGGGGCCGTTTGAAGCCAGATTTGGGCCGTTTGAAGCCCTATTTGGGTCGTTTAAAGCCAGATTTGGGCCGTTTGAAGCCCAATTTGGGCCGTTTGAAGCCCAATTTGGGCCAAGTCCAATTTTACAATGAGATGCACCCACTTTAAACCTGAATAAAGTAATTAAACCACTAGTAAACCAGTAGGCGGCGCCTGGCCTGCTGTTCAGTGAGTGGCCTGGCCTGGCCTGCAAAAAAAATAAAATAAAAAAAAATTTTTTGGCAGGCCAGGCCAGGCCAGGCCACCGGGCATTTGCCCGACGTGCCCGATTATGCAGTCCGCCACTGCATGGATGGCTATAGGCTACCGCATGCTTCTATCAAGCACAAATCAACTGTATGGGACTCGAAATGGCAACTAAAAGTTGCTTCATAACACAAACACTACTAAAGTGAAACATTTGTGAAAAAGTAACTGCTTACTTATCACTGTGTGTGTCTATTTGTGCGCTGCCATGTTGACTGTGACGTCAGTGTTTATCTCAGCAAACTCGGGCTTGGTGCCCGAGTTTCCGACTCGGAATTCCGTCTTGAATGACCGTTCCATTGCACTTTTCCCTGTCAGAGGTCATTTTTTCAGAAATTCCGAGTGCAATGGAATGCACGGTAAGATCGCCGCTCTGGCGGCTGTATCCAGTACAAGGCCCGCCTCCCCATGTTAGTGGATGGGGAAATGGACAAACTGAACAATCAAGTACACGTCAGATAATTTTTTCCCAAAGGTGGTTTGTATCATTTTAGATAGTTCTTATCACGCTAATGCCTGTGCAAGTGGCCATTTTTCGGATCAGTTTGTTTTTAATTCGTTATTTGACGATATAAAAAGGGATGATTGACAGCTGTGGCAGCCAGTCTCAAGCCGTCATTGGCTGAACAGGCTCTTCATGTAATAGATCTAGGCTTACATAGACAAGACACTGCCAGGGCCGTAACCAGGGTTCCGAAATAGGGGAGGTCCAGACGGGCGCCGCCGAAAAAAATTTGAGTTTTTTCCCCCCCCTTTTTTAGCCATATTTAGAGTAATATATCATTTTAAATCAACATTAGGATTATACTGTTGTGATGTCATTATTCAGTATATTCTCTTTCATGTCACCACCTGCTCAGCTCTCCTGTCAACATAATTGTAACTAACAAACACAAACTGTTTTAGCCAAATTCATATCAAAATGACACCTACAAACACAGGTACACAACCCAAGCCGTACACAACACACAAAGTCATCATCGATAATAAAAAAAACATACAGAGGGACTTTTATTTATTCCTGATAGGAACGATTGAAAAATAAAATAAAATATATTATGTTGTTTTTAACTTTACACCACCTCTTTTTGTTACTTATTGGGTCATGAAACTGAAACCATGCATATAGCCACCTGCATACCTGACTTCGGGAGCTTGGCAATTGGCATCATGCATGATTACAATGAGATGCACCCACTTTAAACCTGAATAAAGTAATAAAACCACTAGTAAACCAGTAGGCGGCGCCTGGCCTGCTGTTCAGTGAGTGGCCTGGCCTGGCCTGGCCTGCAAAAAAAAAAAAAAAAAAAAAAAAATCTTTTTTTTTTTTTTTTTTGCAGGCTGAAATATTAGGGGAGGTCCGGACCTCCCCGTCCTCATAGCTAGTTACGGCCATGGACACTGCTTGATCTGTCTACCAGACTGTATATCGATGGACCGCAATAAAAAGGAAATTGTTTTGAGAAACGTGCGCGAGGAAGTAACGTTGGTTGGGGACTGAAGTAGTAAGTTCAGAAAATATATGTTTTATTAGTTACTCCTGCTACGTTATCGGTTATTTTAATACATCAAGGTTTTAACGGATGCGAGCTAGCATTAGCCGCTTGTGTTAGCCGGCTTTTCGCTTGCATTCTTTAATGTCGGCATAACATAACTACCAATCTAACAACCAATAACGATAGCTAGAATAACAGAAACATATTTTCAGAACTTAGGTTGTCCAACTGCCTGCGTATGCCAGGAAATGTGTTTTATAACGTTACAACTCCCGGGTATAAAATGAGGCCTACACAATACCAGCCATTAGCTAGTAGCTAACGGGTTATCCTGTCGCAAACAGACACTGGAGGTTTTATTTTGGGTAAAGCACGAGGAGAGTATGGATATCTCTGGGAAGTGCTTTGACTATGGGGATGTTCGCAAGCTCCTCTCCTCGTAGTTGTATTATACAACAACTACAACAATAAGGATATACAGAAGAGACAGGCCGCTGGATAACGTTAGTTAGAAAAACGACCCGACTGAGAGACAGCAGCACTGGGCTGCCCAGTTAGTAAACGCAAGTTACAATGTAGCCAAAGCTTCAGTTAGATTTCATCATACAGAAATTCAGATTTCTGTACAGGTGTCATTTTGATAAACTGACCTCATAGTGGGAATCAACATGGTTACTTTTGGCGAGACAAAATTATTAGAATGTAAATTGCCATATTTACAGAGCTAGAGAGGATTGACTACACAACGCACTGCGCAAATCTAGAAACAGCAGCTCTACATAAGAAAGTTTAGAGGGGATAGAGGGGGGGGGCTCAGACTGAGGTTTCAACCCAAAAGAGCTACTGCGCAGACTCATGGTTCTCTGATCTAAGAAGATTTTGGCTTCAATACACCACACAGGGTGGAGATAGGAACACTCTCTCCATTTATTTATATCTCAATGGTACAAGCTGACTGAGGCTTATTAAAATGTCATCGACAGTGCACACAAAGTAAATTTCAATCTTCTCCACTAACAGGGGAGCATGAAATCCTTCAATTTAGAACACTAGGGGGCGCCCGCGGACCACCAGTGGACCACTGTTTGAGAAACACTGCCCTCCTAGAGGATATTATTTCTGAATGCGTGACTCATTATAGCCTACCATTATAGCCACGTAAAAATCTCTTAGACTCATTCTCGACCAATCACTTTGAACGACCCTACTTACAGCACCATTCACTCTCTCAACGACTGTACTCACAGCAGTGTTGACACTTCTCACTTAGCCCAGATCAGCCAGGGCTTGAAGGAGCACAAGCTTGATTGAACACAATGTTATAATATCGAACGTGTTTCGCATCTGAATCGCACGGAAATAGGGCACTGCAGTCCGTCGGGTCGCCATCAGCGCACTCCCCGAGTTTCAAGCCGGTCCGAACAATGGTTCTCGAGATACGCAAAGGACAGAGAGACAGACAGATGCTATCGTCATTATAGTATGATGAAAATGGAGTTGCCAGATTTCCACTGTTTATGTTGTATCAAAGTTGAATAGCTTTTTGTTAGTTAGACATATTATATAGGCCTAGTAAAACGAGAAGATAGACGCCCTTCTCTTCTCTGTGCATGCATTCCGTGCAATAGAAAAATAGCAATGCACCCTCCTGCTATTTAGCTTAGCACAATGACTGGTAGTCCATGGGAATTAGCCTATCCTCATTATCCACATTCCAACAGCACCCAAATGCTCATATGTACTCTTGTACATGTTGTCACCAGGCCTGAATGAGGAATTAGCCCCAATGGTGTAGGAATCTCAGCATGGCTGCAACTCTGCAGTGAGACAGACTACATGAATCAAATGTTCAACAACCAAACCCAACACAATCAGTATATTATCATAGGGCATGGCCATCCCCATAACAGGGTCCATATTGACGTTATATGGAGGAAACCCCAGGGGAGTACGGGGAGAACATGCAAACTCCACACAGGCCCTTTTCACGAGATAGCCCATCTGGGCACCAGGCACCGAAGGCATGGGGAGACATACCCCCAGTGCCAGGCGAGAATCGAACCCAGGACCTTCTTGCTGTGAGAGTGCGATGCAAGAACACTACAACTGCGGCACCATGCCTGTGGAATCAATCAATCAATCAATCAATCACTCAAATAACTCATATCACTATCAATAAGGAGTGTTTATAGTCTGTATTTCTTGTCTGTTTGACACACAGGTTTCCTTCGGCTCAGCCTCCAAATCCTGTGTGTGTGCGTGCGTGCGCCCAAGTTTTTTGTGTGCATGTGCAGTTATCAAACTTCCGTCCAATCAATGCCACTTCCCCTGTAGGAACTCTTATGCTGTGGGAGTGTCTTCCCCTGTAGGAACTCTCATGCTGTGGGAGTCTCTTCCCCTGTAGGAACTCTCATGCTGTGGGAGTGTCGCTGTGACGCGAGGGAAACACGGGAAACAAAGTGACAGCGGGGCCATGCGACCTACCTCAGGTCTCTGTGACACTGAGGGAAGGCTCCATTGCATCACTGTTATGAATTATTACACATTAGCCTATTCACTTTACCGATGAGCGGCCCTTTGTTGATTTTTGTAGTCATTTTTGTAGTCCTTTTGTAGTTGTGCGTATGTGTTCATCTCATCAGATTATATTCATGTGGTATTTCTCCATTAATGTGGTTTACACCATGTTTGATAACATTGTGTGGGCCTTACACCATTTTCTTCATAGCTGTGGTATCTTCATATTTTTTTTTACTACTACCACAATTTCAGAGTAGTAGAGACCTCTTCTTAATAGTTAAATTACACTTTCTTCTTGATATTACATTTCATTATGACGGTTTACACCTGATACTTCTGTTTATGTGATATTCAAGTTGTTCTGATATTGCCGGTATGTTACCTGTTTTTGAGATATTCAAGTTTTGATATTGCCGGTATCTGTTTGACTAGTATGTATACTGGTTGAATTGTGTATTGTATGTTTTCAAATTTTTCTATGTATCTATGTATCACATGATGTGTCAGGTGACCCCTGAGAGGGTATTTGATGGGTGTGTCTTTACACTTTTCTCATGTCTGAGGAAGGGGTTTGCCTTTTGTGGTCTCTAATTAAATCTTTGGGAGCAGCTACCAGTGTGCGGACTCTACTTTTTTATCATTTAGGCTACCGGTAATCGACCCACTTTGTATCATTAATAATCTCGGTAATATAAGTGTAACCGAGGTGAATCAGCGCGGATTCCTCGTGAGACCAGTGTGGTAGCGAGTGCATTGGTTAAACTCACTCCCCCAGTATAAAGGCAAGTTAATCCACTCCGCCAAGGGAGCTACCTCTCTTGGCACAGTGGTTAACTTGTCGGACTCCCAAGCCGAAGGTCGGCGGTTCGTACCCAGTACCACCTACACAACGCCATTACATAAGCACATGGGCAGTGATTACCTTCTCTCTCTGTTTTCCTCATGGAGATCTCCCATTTCCTCCTCTGGCAAAGCATTCCATTGTGGCGCGTTTTACGTCACAACAGAGCTGCGGAAGTTGTGCTGGAGAGGCAGAATCGGCTCCGAGGGTGGCTGTTATTGTTTAGTTTTATTTTTAAGTATGCGGACATCCACAGAGAATGCATGGAGAGCCTTAACAAGCCTTAATGACTTGCAGCTGGTGGGGGCGGAGTTTCTGCAGGCAGCAGCAGGAGCATTGTTCTTCGTGAGGTACACAGAGAGAGCAGGTAAAACACTGCCGATGTGCTTATATTACCGAGATGATATATGATACAAAGTGGGTTGATTACGGGTAAAGCCATTTTTTAAGCACCGCTCCTGTGGTACAGCCAGCCAGCCGTCCCCCGGGAGGTATCAGACATTAGCTTGCATGCTTGCTAATGCGGACTTTGCTATCTAGCTTTTTAAGGAAAGTACCTCGGGTCTGTATGCGTACACACTGCGTACACTTCCGGGTCTGAGAACGTACACGGTGGGCACTCCGGCGCTGCAGTTAGATGTATCTCTCTACATCAGCAAATTAACATTTCAGGTATTTTTAGCTTCAGTCCACCTCATACTCGGTGAAGTTGGCCCCCCTCTGCTGACCCAGCGCCATGTCAAAGGGACAAACTGTAAGAGGCAGACAATGTTCATTTCCTTGTGCGACTGTCCACCAACAGTTGTTTGTGTTTTGCCTCGAGAGGAACAAAAGCTTAAATACGGGAAACCATTCATCTCTGGGTGAGCGCTGCTCATCCCTGCTCCTGTGGTCCCTGTGAGTTATAAACACTTGATTTCCTTCTGCCATGGTCCACGGGACATCCCAAAACTTTGTCTGACCCTGACAGGCAGAGAAACACTGCTGTTGCCTCTGTTTTATGAGATTTGTATTTTACTTTTTTTAGTCTGTAGGGCCTTGTTCCTTTATAGAGTGTGTGTGTGTGTGTGTGTGTGTGTGTGTGTGTGTGTGTGTGTGTGTGTGTGTGTGTGTGTGTGTGTGTGTGTGTGTGTGTGCGTGCGTGCGTGCGTGCGTGCGTGCGTGCGTGCGTGCGTGCGTGTTATTCATGAAGGGCTGGTTTACTGTATGTGGAGAGACAGTTGACGGCCGGAGAGACGGCAATCGGTACGGGATGGGATTAGCACCCCATCTTGGCTCTCTCGTGAGGGAGAAATCCACAAATGCTACGGATTAGCCTCCTGAAAATCTGCGCAAAGATCGGCGCGGCCTGGGGTCCTTCAGGCTAGAGCGAGGTGCTCGACGCAGGTGAATGACGTGCAGCGCACAGGCCCTCTGAGGCGTCCTTGAGGCATCCTCTCTGCCTCTGGATTGCCTTTGCCACGGGAGGGTCTGGTGAGACGAAGGAGGAGCACGGCCGGGAGTAACCCACAGAGCCTAGATCCTCCATGCACCGAAGGGCCAATACTGCGGCGTAGCACTAGCTCTATTGCAGTGGATTGGGCGTTCTCGCTTAGCCCTCCCGCGGGCAACGTTGCAGACAGAGTAGGAAGGCTGATCCGTGAGCGGCTTCTGGGACGCGAGTCGGGGTCTTAATTGGCCTCGGCTGGGTCTACTGGGCGAGGGTGTATGATGTTGACAGACCCGAAACACCTTACGACCCCAGATAACATCACTGATGACGCGTCCTAGCGCATGCTGCAGTATGTATTTGAGAATAAAAAATAATGTGTGTGTGTGTGTGTGTGTGTGTGTGTGTGTGTGTGTGTGTGTGTGTGTGTGTGTGTGTGTGTGTGCGTGCGTGCGTGCGTGCGTGCGTGCGTGTTATTCATGAAGGGCTGGTTTACTGTATGTGGTTTGGACTGTGTATGACTTTTTTAGCAGGGTTGATAAGATGTGAAAATGATTTTGTGATAACTAAAAGAAAAGCACAGGGCACTTTGTAGGTGCAGAGCGAAGGAAATCTCAAGCCTGTATGCTTCTATACAACTGTAAAGGACAATGTTTCAAGTAAAAGCTCCTCATCAGGTCAAAAATATTGTTGTTCTTAACGTCAATTGAAATTTGTTGAAGCATAGGAGGGTGCAGGCTCTTTCCTATTATCTGAAAGTATTCTGTCAATCATGCAAAGTGGATGCTAATTTTGTCCTATATTGCCCATTCATTCTATTCAAGATTTCAACACACCTTTACTACACTAGCTTTTTGGGAGTTCGACCCATTGGTCTCCTTACCCCCATATTGGCGCCAAAATGATCTCTGTGTCTCTGGTAGTTCACTCTGTCCAGTGTGCATGCTAATGCTTTTACCATAATGTATTGTAGCATGCTGGATTTGTGTGCTAGTGTATTCGTCTATGTCTGACTGTCTCTGTGTGTATACTGTCCTGTGCATGTGGGTTATCTGTGGGGTTTGACATGTCTGTGGGGATTTAGGGGTTCTGTGAAGGCAGCATACAGCCAGTGGGTGGGGTGAGAGAGAGGGGCTCACCTGTTATTGGCTGGGGGGAGGGGAGCTGTGGGCGAGAGGGGAACAGCTCGGGGAGTTGGAGCGTGAGCCTGAGAGAGATGGCTGTGTGTGGGGAGAGCTGAGAAGCTAGGAGAGAGCTAGCGGGGTTTGGGTGTGTGTTGTGGGGTTTGGTTTGGCGTGGGCTATGGCCGACAGTAGTCCTCTGACCTGGGAAACTCAATAAAGTGCGGTAACTAGATCCTGACTCTTCGACTGGTTTGTGACAACATTACAGTATGTTAAGTAGGCCAATTGTAGGTGACTATACCAATATCCTAAAAGTATGAAGATAAACCTTTTAAACAATCATGGAGATCTGCCATTGCATCTTTTTATCAAATTTTATGTGCATTTTACCAATCTAACCTTCCAGCAGAGCTTACAGCCTGAACACATACGCCAAAGCCACGCTGAAGCTACGCAGCGCAGAGGCAGTTTCATTTCAGCGTCTTTCTTAACAGGCGAGACCGATCACACCAGCCGCACGCCACGCCATGCTGAAGCCACACTGAAACTACACTGCACACGCTGCAGCGATAGTTTCAGTTGCTGTTCTATTTTAAGCGTGCGTCGCGCTGCAGGCATGAAGTCAAGTTGTGAGCGGGGGCAAGGCAGTGCGGGGCAAAAGAGGGCGAGGTGTGGACAAAACACAGTGCTTCTGGTGTGAATGGCAAGACTCCTGCTCAACGCTTCCGTGGAGCGCTGCTTCTGAGATGCCTATGGTGTGAACCAGTGCTTATACCCCGTTCAAGACAACTCGGACCACCGTAAAAAAAAATTGGTTCCAACCTGCATTGTTAGCTAGTAGGTAGCTACAATGCTAACACGGGTTGCTATAGCAACCATCCCCCCTCCTCCCGAGCGGGAGGTGCAGCGTGAACGCAAATCTGTCCGGGCCGGAGTGTTATGTATTGAATGTGACAGTTAAGGGTGGTTTTACGTCACAACAGTAGAAGGTGTTTTCCGTCAACTGCAACTGCTTTACGAGTGAATGAGTTGTGAGTATGTGTGGCAGACGGAAGTCAAAGTTTCGTGAAAGATTGACACGGTGTGGAACTCACTCCTTCTAGTGTGATATAGGAACACAATACGGAGGTTCCGTGTTGAAACTTACGGTGGTCCGATTTGTCTTGAATGCGGTATTAGGCTATACAAGTTCTAATTTAGGATTGTGTTAATCGCCTACGATCATCACACTGTGTGCTAATCTAACAAAGACACAGAGTTGATTTTGGTGCCATCACACACTCATTTGCATAAACTTTTATTGCTACAAAAACGTTTTGTTAGACTAGCAACATTTTCAAAGCCATATGCTGAAACTGCCGCGCTCTTTTGTAAATGTGGTGTGATGTCAGTTTTTGATATCAACATTTTTCAAACCTGCATTTTCATTTTCAAATTGAAGTACATGAATACCGACTTACCAGAAAATTGTAAATCATTTTTCATCTGTAATTCACAAATTCATTCTTATCCTACTAGACAAAGCAATAACCTTAATATACCATTGTATCGTACATCCAGAGGTCAATTTTCGTTAAAATATCATGGAGCCAAAATATGGAATTCAAACTTACATTTATTGACTGTTTCTCTATCCCTGTCTGTGTACAAAAAGAAACTAAAAGGTTTTCTAATGTCTGGTAAATTTAGCACTGAGTGAGCTATGGCATTTCTGAGAGAGGTCTAAACCTCATTCTCATTTTTATTTCTTTTTTTATTCCTTTTTTTTTTTTTTTTTTTCCCCACTAATCTGAGTTATCATTGCATTGTAATGTTTGTTCAATGTTAATTGAGTAACTTGTATTATTATGTTTTTCTCTTGAGGTGAGATCTTTATATAAACCCGTAGTGGGTTTCTATCTCACCTGCACATGTTTTTTTCTCCAATGTTGTAAACATTTTTTATTTTGTTTCTGTTTTCCTTTAATGTGCAAATAAACATAAACATAAATCCTCTCATCACATTAAATGGGCGAAGCTCAAGCACTTCAAAGATTTTTGGGGGACAAGACTTTTTCCGTGAGAATAAAATGATTGATTTTGGAAACGATTTTGAGCTGTTATGTTTGCTCTTATTGATCGTCCTGATTCGCACGCGGCAAGAAACCTTTGAACCTTCCTGGCATTCCTGTGTGGAACGCTGAAGGTCTGGGTGACAACAATGTTTTACTAATGGTAGGACAAGTTTACTTTACTCTCAAACATGATGGCTACAGTGCTACTGTACAAAGAACAGTGCAGTAACATTAGTCAGCACACACACACACACACACACACACACACACACACACTTTCTCTCCCACACACACACACACACACACACACACACACACACACACACACATACACCAACCCCGAGCATGATACTCAGTACTGAAAAACAAACACACACAGATTAACTCTACCCCACAGAAGGCTACTGTATTTTATTGATTTTTTCACATTTCCAGTGTGTCAGAGAAAACTATTTGAAAGAACTTGGAGCCGACAACTTGCACCAAACTGATTATGCACTCCTGAATCTCCAAGTAAGTGACTATTTTATGGAGACCTCTCCATACTATTTAACTGGTTAAATACTCAGTAAGTGACTATTCAACTGGTTAATACTCAAAACTTTCTCTATTTCTTTA